>NW_025954563.1:0-21831 GCF_022376455.1 Epithele typhae
CGGCGGGGGAGGGAGGGTGATGGCATTAGCCACCAACTCCCTCGTATCCACGTGGAAACACCGCGAGCAATCGAGGCGCATATATGTCGTCATCCTCCGCACCCGGCAGCTTCTCATGTTCGGGTGGGTCGCCCGGGGGCGTCTTGGGCTCCCAGGTGCGCACTAGCTCACCCACGTCCTCCTCCAGCTTTCTGCCTGCGGTGGAGTATGGGGTCCCATGAGGCTCTCGCAGCCCGCCCGCCCGCCTTCGCAATTGGGCCCGCGTGCCCCAGCAATATCGCGGAGCAAGAATCCAGTCCACCAGTGTATCGGTGCAGTGGGCTGTGACCGCGCCTCGCGGCCATGCCCCAACTGTCTGAATGGTCGAGTGCCATCGATGCGCCGCGGGGGCTATCCTGCTCCGACTGCTACCGGAAGCGGAGCGTCGCCCGTCGACGACGGACGTACGTTGCGTACGCCATTTCACCACTTGGGTGGCCCCCATGCGACCTGTCAGCACGGCGGTATCGACTGTGAAGTATGCTCCTCTTGACCGGATGGGGGCTGCAGTGTTAGCGCACCGAGGCCCGCGGCCTGAGGGCCCCACCGTGCACCGCAGACGTCACCTTGCGCGCGCGCGCGACCATTGTGTATGAGGCGGTGCACTGAGTTGTTGCAGCGCGGTCGCAGTGGAAACATTGAGAGGCGGACAAGATGAAGGATAGTGGGGTTCCAAAACCAGCCTTGTTAGGACTACAGCGACGACGGATAGCAGAGCTACACAGAAATACGAATATACAGCAGATGCCGGACCAGGGAATATGGAGACAGGTGAAGGTAGAAAGGGGGATATTACAAAAGGCTAGCGATATAGATATGCCTAGTGTCCAGTGTTCGACACAGCGGAGAGTTCATGCTACACATTCGACCAGCAATGGATGGAAACAGAGCGGGAGGGCGAATAGGGCGCGTGGCGCCGGGGAGGTATAGGATAGGGTATGCGCGAATGATGCGTGCGAGCGACCTTGATGCTTTTCGTGGGGTTTTCGTGAGGAACGTGTTCGCGGCATGGCTGAGCATGGCGCGGTCGTGGATCTCGTCCAGAGCAAGATTCGAAGCCGAAATGGTTGTAGAAAAAGCGCGCTTAGGCGCGGGGGGCGAAGGAGCGCCAGCTGCCGTTGAGGCTCGCCTTCTTGGGCGCCGCGGCCGCGGAGGGGACGGCTTTGGCTTCGCGCCACCGCCGAGCATGACACCGCCGGTGAGGACGGTGGTCTTGCCGCCGTCGTAGTTGGTCACCGCCGTCTTGGTCGCGTCGACGAAGACGCGCGCCTGGCGGGCGCGCTCGCGGCGGGAGAGCTTGACCTGGGGACGCTCGTCCGCGGGGGAAGCCGCGCAGGACGATTGCGAGATCGTGGACGAGGAAGTGTAGGACGAGGCGGAGTCGACGGAGGAGAAAGAGAAGCCGGAGCCGGAGCTGAAGGAGCTCGAGCGGGAATGCGAAGAGATCGTGGACATGGGCGAGGACGTGGATGAACGCTCGGGGACTGGGACCGCGGGGAACTCGCAGAGGACGGGAGTGAGCCAGGTCGGCTCGCGGATCTCGTCGGCGATGAGCGCGAAGAGCTCCTCGTCATCCTGGTCGGACTCGAGCAGCTGCTGCGCGTAGGTCTTCATCGGCTTGCAGACCGGGATCGGCGCGGCGCGGGCGGCAGCCTGAGCGCGGAGCTCGGCCTCGAGGCGCGCCTCCTTGATAGCCACGTTCTCCTTCTGCTCGGCCTTGCTGACGGTGTCCTCCGACCAGACGGTGAAGAACTTGCCGACCCTGCCGGTGCCCCAGCTGCCGAAGCGAATGGAGACGCAACCGGGGTCGACGAAGAGGTCGAACTCGATGTTGCCGAGAAGGGCGATCCACTCGGACCACTCAACGCCGGCCGCCTTGCAAGCGTTGTAGAGGGTGCGGGGAGGGAGGCCGGAGGGCGTGAGGCTAAGGCAGCGACGGCCAGAGCCGCGGAGGGGCTCGGCGGGGTTCCACGAGGGAGCGAAGTGCGCAGTGAGGTTGGCCTCGAGCGCGTGCTGCAGCTTGACCACGATGAGAGGGGAGAAGCGAGCAGCGAGGGGACGAGTGAGGTAGGCGATGGCCTGAGCGAGGGCGGCGGAGAGGGAACCAAAAGCAACGTTGGAAGCGGCCATGTCGATAAAGGATGTGGGGATTAAAGGATTGGAGATAGTTGCTGGTGGAGAGATGCGATGGATGCAATGAGTCGTGAGAGCTGTGATCGACCTGCGATAGGAATGCGGAGGTATGCTCGCTGAATGAGACGCGAAGGAGATCGAGAGTATGCTGATGGGACGGTGAACGTGGTCGTGGGGCGTGTAGCAGTTGAGTCCGAGTGGGGAACGACCGAAGGGAGAGTCTGAAGCGCAGACGGATTAGAGTTGGCGGAGGGGAGGGAAGCTCGGATGGAACTCACCTAACAAGAGCTGGTCCGGAAGGGAATGTGAGAGAGGCTGGTGGAACCAAGTCCGGGGTGAGGAAACACTAAGCCAGATTGAACGGGAGTCTTATAGTATGGGGCGGGCATAGAGGGCGCTCTGGAGGACAATGGGGAGTGAAGGGTAGCGAAGCGAAGAACAAAAGACCGAGAGGCAACAAAAGCGATCCTCAACAGTTGCCTAAACCGGGGACAAGGCCCCAGCGGTCGCGCGTTTCACACCGCACGTGGCCAGGCGCTCGCGCTCGATGGAGAACAATTGCGGGGCGAGGCCGGCCCCAGACCCGTGGGTGTGCCCACCTCCGCATTTACGTCCTGGACAGCCCGAGCTCATTGTCCTCCGCTCCGTCTATTTGCGCCACCCGTCCGAAGCTGATGCGCAATGTTTGCATAACCCATACACAATAACTCACCGCACGCTCGTCACGCTCGTCCTTCTATTCCCAGCTTCCGATATCCCCTGACCGCGAAGACACGGACGCAGCGCGTCCGCTTGGCCAACCGCTCGCCGCAGTGGACATATGGGCACGTCCCATATCGGCGGGTAGGCCCCTTCACAACCCCATGTCTCCTCGCCAAGCATGTAAAGACACAGCCAGCACCGGGGGCCGGCAGCAACTGGCCCGAGGCGAGAGCACTCACTTCCTCCCTCGACTCTCGGTGACTCTGCCTGCGGTTTGTCGGTATGACTGTGAGGACGACGTGGGTTGGCTGGCAGCAGTCGTGAGTCGTGCCGCGGGGCCGCCGTGGGCCATAGACGCCCATTCAGCCACCCAGGCATGAAAATTTGAAGCCCCGACAGCTATTCCGGCGCTGCCAACTGAACCTTATTTTGTCCCTCCATCCACGCAAGTCGACCTCCGCGTCGCGCAAAAGGCATCCTCCCTCCGTCGCTGATTTCAAGTCCATCAAAGCCCCTCTTTCCTCGTCAAAATGGTGAGCATAACATCGCGTAGTCTTGCGCTGTGTACACGTCGAGGATGGAGTGCTGATCTCCCGCCCCTCTCCCGCGCCCTCCAGCCTCTCGCCATCGACCTCCTCAACCCCTCCGCGGAGCACGAGAAGCGCAGCCACAAGCTCAAGCGTCTTGTGCAGTCCCCCAACTCCTACTTCATGGACGTCAAGTGCCCCGGTGCGTGGATTGTGCTCCGCCGATACGTTCCATCCCCTCATGCGACCCCAAATCCCCAGGTTGCTTTGCCATCACAACCGTCTTCTCGCACGCCCAGACTGTTGTCCTGTGCGCCGCGTGCGGCAGCGTTCTTTGCCAGCCCACTGGTGGTAAGGCAAGACTGACGGAGGGTACGTTCGCTTCGTCGTGACATCGCCGTTCCTATGCTGATACGCCCACTCTTGCAGGGAGCTCGTACCGTCGGAAGAACTAAGGGGTTCCCTTTAGTTTCTGCTTCCGTTGTCCTACTCGCTCTCCACGCAGCATAGCCTTCACGGTTGCTCGATGTCTCGCCACGCTCTCTGTCACGCTTGAAAAGCACGCAAATGCGGGTAGTGTATTCTAACGCAATCTATCGCCCCACATATTCCCCGCATCTCCCACCCTCGCGCGAGTGTATGAGCGTTCGGCTTCAGCAACTGTGTGGTCGGATCGTCATGCCGTGGAGTACTATTCTTATCTTGGTACAGTATGTTGTATGTCACCAGTATGCCGTGTCAAGCACCTTTGTCAAAGCTTCGCACCAGGCTTCGCCTTCGTAAGCTCATTGGGGTCGACTCGCAAGAGACCCTCCTGATTGCACACTGCGATCAGCGAACCCGATGGGCTGTACATCTGTGACACTGTCAATGTCGGGTACTTTGCGACGATGAGTGGATGTGCCACTTACACGACCATGCACGTTGGTCCGACCACTATAAGCCACTTCACTAACGATCTGACGTGGTTTTCAGCCGGGAAGAAAAGGCCAGGGGTTGATTGCGACATACCACATAGAGTAGCCAGTCGCCACAGTCCAGATTATCGCTGCAGCAAGTAAGCACTCAAGCACTCGGCGACCACTTGTGAAAATCGTCCTCACTCGTAAAAGCTGATGTTGTGGTCCAGAGATGTCTGAGCGGTACACTTGTTAGAGATGCCTTGTATGAAGCATACACGGATGTCCACACCTGCATGGTAGGTTTCGTAGGGCCCTTGCCACCTTCGTTCACATAAGCCAATGCGCGACGCCCGCCTCCGAGGCTGCACTCGAAGTCAGCGAGGAACCATCAGAGCTCGTGCAGAGGTTCACTCACAACATCGCGTCGGATATATAGCTCAGAATGCACTACAGGCCAGGTGAGTCGAGCAGCGACACAAAGCAGTGACGCGGCTGTACCTTCTGGAAGGCCGGGTCATACTTCATGGAGGTTTCCCGGTCCTTGATCTTATGCCAGTACATGTACATCGGCAGACCCTCGTTCCTGACCCCCGCCAGCCTGACCTCGATGGGACTGCGAGCGCGTTCCTGCGCGCGAAGTCAGCATAAAGGACGCGGCACATAGCACCCGAGTACGCCTACCGCGAGCATAGAGCGGATGAAGGCTTTGGTCTTCTCCGTGGTCGCTTCCGCCAGCTGCTTCTCGTACATTGTCTCCGCGCTCTCGCACTGGTCGGGCGGGGGCACGTCCGCCGGCATGGGCCACCGGAAGACGGGCTGCCGCGGCTCCGGGAGGTGGAAGGAGCAGAGCATCATGAAGACCGTCCGGCCGCGTTGGACGGCACGCACGCCGCGCGTGACGTAGGAGCGGCCGTCGCGGATGCGGTCGACATGGTAGAGGATGGGGACGGTCTCGGACGCGCTGAGGAGGAAGTAGCACTGGGACGCTTGAGCGGAAGGTCATGTGGTCGCGAAGGCTCGATTGCGCTTACATGGAGCGACTGGCGAAGGTGGAAGGTTTGGTCAAGGGTGCGGGATGCAGCGCGAAGAAAGGAGGACGTACGTGCAGACTGTACGCGGAGTCTACGCACTGCGTCGCGGAGACGAGTGCTTGAGAAATGACCTGTCCTCCGAAGACTCCGCGCGCGTTCGCGGGCAGGCGCAAGGTCTTGGACCTGAATAGACTCACATCCAGCTGTTCCACCTCCAAGGCGTCCGTGATTTGCTCTGCCATCCCGTATATGTTGAGAGCCATGCCGACTGGGCGAGAGTTGGACCGTAGGGTAGCCGGTGGGAAGTACGAGAACCCAGGTGAAGAACCGAAGGCTAAAGGACTGCCAGAGCTTGAGATGGTCTAGTAGTAGCAGCAGAATGCGGGCACATACTGGATTAATGGGACTGTGACACAACCTTATGACCGTGGAGGTAGTGGCCGCTGAACTAGTACCCGGTTATTTGGATTACCGGTCCCGGATGACCTCCGAAGCCATGAACGGACCTCGGTCTCGGCCCTATTATGGCGATCGTCGCAACAAATAGTAGGCAAGGCTGAACGCTGAGCAAGCCGCAGCGCCAGCGGAGGGACGCAAGGAAAACACATGACACCAATCTAGAACTCCTCAATGTCTACCGAGAACCCGCACGTATGGCAAATCTGTCTGCTAACACCGTCCGACCCCTTCTCTGTAGGACCGTACATATGTTTGTGCTCCTGGTCCTTCCGCTTCTGCCACACCGTCTCTCTCGTTCTCCGCCGCAGCTCCTTCAGGCCATTCTCGAACTTCTTGTTCTTTTTCTTTTTCTTCTCGTTCACGCGTTTCTGCCATTCGGCGTCGAGGGCCTCAGGCGAGCCCCACTTCTTCCACGCGAACTCCTCGACTTGGTATCGAAGGAAGAGCATCATGTTGGCGAACGTGGACTTGTGTGGATTCGCCTTCAGAAGATGCGGCATGACCTCTTGGTCTCGTAATTCCGCTGTCGACGACGTGAGCTAGGCTTTCGGACTGGGCAACATAGACTTACGATCAGTCAAGAGATAGTCCTCTTTGCATTCTGTCTTGGTCAGGAGGCTGTACTTCTCGGGCTTCTCGTTCTTGCACTTGGTGCATACGAGACAGCCGAAGACCTTGCGGAAAGTCTGATCAATATCCATGGTGTTGCATTCTTTACACCGTGGGTTAAGCTCCGGGTCAAGCCACATTGCTGGGATGCCGTCAGACGTGGGCGCAATGCAGTGGAGCGGGGTACAAACGAGGTTCTGCGTTCTGCACTGCTCTCTGTCGCTCCCTCTCCTTCTCCTTCGTTAACAGCTCCTCGTCTACTTCCTTGCCATCCTCAACTAGGAAACCACCCTTTGAGTTGACCATCTTCGAAAGATCATACTCGAAGTATTTGCCGAAGCGAGAGTCTCTCTTCAGCTTAGCAGGGGCTTTGGGACCGGTGGGAGAAGTGGACGTCGCAGGTATGACGCCGAGGGGTCGCTTGCCATTCGCATTGACGGACGACGACGACGACGAAGCTTGCTCTTCACGCTCGCGCTGCCTTGCCTTGGCTGGTAGTCCATTCGTAAGGGCGTGGTGTCCCAAAGATTCACTGCTGTGCTCACCCTTCAGCCTATTGAGCTCTATCCGCTTAACCTGCTCTGGCGTGAGGCTGATATTACTTGGCGGATTGGGAGGCGGCGTAGTGCAGCGCGAGCTTGACGCAACAGGCTGGTCAGACATGGCAGACGTCTAGTTTGTGCAGGTGGTAAAGATGCGGGTATGTAGTGGTGGGGTAAGGAGGAGGTGGAGATCCGAGAGGCTGACCACACGCACTACGCGTCGTGAGTCAGGTGTTCGCACGTGACAATTCACAAGTCGCCCGAAGTCGGAACAGCGCATTCGGCGGAGTGAATACAGATATATGGTCCAATGTATTCCGTATGGAACGAGAAAACAGTATCACAAGATGATAGCAAAACAGGATTACAACACTCAAGGCAGTAACTCGATAGCTATTTTGTCCGTAAGCGCATGATCAGGACTCCGCCGATGCCCCCGCCGCGCTTCCATTCGTCTTGTTCATCGCGGCCTGGGCTGTGGCCTTTGCTTTCGCCGCGATCTGGGCCAGAGGGACCCCGTCGTCGACGTCCATGTCCGACTGCTCGGCAGGCCCGGCGCTCGTCGGTGCGGCAGCCCCCGCAGCAGGCGCAGACGGCGCACCGCTGGGACCGACGCCGTGCGTGGTGCCCGTGCTCATGATCCCGACGGCGGCGCCGAACCGCCGCCCGGTCGCAGGGGCAGAGTCAGCGTCCTTGTTGCTCGCGTGATTGCGCCGGCCACCCTCGCCCTCGTCGTCCGAGTCTGACAGCTCGCCGTCGGCCTGCCTCCGGGAGTCGAGGAGCCGCATCGGACGGCGCTGATTCGGGTCGACCATATCCTCGTCGGGATCGTCCTCGACCATGTCGTCGACTGGCAGACGAGGGATGTCTGGGCGGCCGCGTTGATATTAGAGGCGAGGCGATCAAGACGGAGATGAGCGAGCGAAAAGCGTACCTGTCATTTGGACGCTGGGAGGTCCACCGATCTGACGCAGGTGGTCCAGAACAATGCCCCGGACGCGTTCCAGGTATTCTGGAGAGTTCAGATCGTCCATATTGGATGATTTCACGTCCAGCTCGTAGTCTGGACCGAAGTATTCATAGTACTCGTTCATCGGAATCTCTGTCGCAAAACCCTGTCTATCAGTGGCACGAGAGGATCCGAGCGGCTCCGACCGCACCTTTTCCTAGCTCTACACCAGCGGCGAGACCGGTTTCATATGCCCAAGCACGACTGACGTTTCGCATGGTGTAACCCCCGCCCCCTAGCAGCAGCAGCGGCTTGTTGAACGACTTCACAAATTGCACGCAGTTCGCATGTCCTAAGTGGACGCGTGAGTTGAGTGACAGCCAAGGTGAAGGGATGAACACTACCTCTCATAGAAAGATTGAAGCATCCCAATTTGTCACCAGATAACGAATCGGTACCGCATTGGAGCACAACCGCCCCGGGGTCAAACGACTCCATAACACCCCGAATGACCTGGATGGTGCAAAATCGGTGCCCACTCGCGCGCAAATGGCACAGCTACTCACAGGTTCGAACGTGTTCTTGTAGTTCTCATTGGTGATACCATCTCGAAGGGGAAAGTTGAGAGCGTAGTGTTTCCCTTTGCCGATACCAACGTCCTGTGATCAGCTTCAGTAGCCTTTCGCCGTGTTCAGAAGAGTGGTACCCACACGCAGCTCACCAGTGCCGGGGAAATACTCGCCGTACTTGTGGAAGCTGACGGTCATCACACGATCTGTGGTGTAGAACGCTTCCTCCACCCCATCGCCATGGTGCACGTCGATATCAATGTACAGAACGCGAGTGTGATACCTTGGCACAAACTGTGTCAGAGGTTGAATGATGATAGCGACACGCGCATATAGTTACCTCAAGAGCTCGAGAATTCCAAGGACTATGTCTGTCGGGCAGGTCACCTCGCAAGCTCCGACGCGAGGAGTAAAGAGCATACCGTTGACATAACAAAAGCCGCTTGCTTCACTCTTCTTAGCATGATGTAGTCCACCGGCCCAATTCACCGCAATATCGCATTTGTCTCTACTTAGACGCGCAGCACCCTCTATAAGATCTGTCAATGCCACATCAGAGCGCACAGGTAGGTTCTTCAGCTCACCCATAGAACCGCCGGCCGAGATTGCACAATAGTCGAAGAGACCATCAAACACAGGACAATCATCACCGACGTTGTCTAAGACGCAGAGAACATATGTCAGTACTGAAACCAGAATAGCGCAAAGATGAGTGGTCACATTTGTGCTGCTCTTTGATGAAAGAGTTCATGTTTGACGGTGAGATCTTGCTGAGGAAGTCGACATATTCATCGGAATGGAACTGCGTCATTTCGCGCTTGGTGGCGGGTTTCGCGCGCTACATGAATCCGAGGCAGGTGTGAGTCTATGTGTGCATGTTGAGCCGGCGAGGGTGCGTACGAAGATCTCCATGCGTTTGTATAGGCCATAGTTCATGACCAGTGAATGGCACATCCGTATACGTGTGGGTTTCATCCTGCGTGACAACACCTCAGTCAACGAGAAAAATGGTGCAGATACGCGACTAACGGATGTCCGGGGCCATAGTGGAAGCCACCGATGTCCGAGTCGAAGAAGTAACACTATAGTGGTGTCTAAGTTAGCATCCAGTACACAAGCACTTGGATGAGGCAACACGTGCCACGCGCTTCTTCTGCCCCTCCCCGTCTATTGGGGTCATTTCTGGAGGCATGGCTGAGACTAGGCAAGGGTATTTTGAGGAGGCGGACACTCGGAGTCGGTACGGGATCAAGCTGCGAAATCTCCGCCCCGCGCCACATGTACAGCTTGCGATAGTACTCCCGCCCGATCAGTTTAGGGCGCCTTCGGCACCATCTGCCATCCGTTCACTCAATGACATCTAGACAACAGGACTACATAGTGACGACAGAAACCCAACGGACAGCAAAAGCAACGGTGACATGAGGTCTAGCTGCAGACAGTTGGCGGCACGACTCGTTCATATTTTCGCCTTCGACTCCATATGTACCAATGTTGAGGGCGCGAAACCAAACGACTCCTCCATCTGGATGCCCTGTAAAGCAAATGAACATACAGGGAACATATACGCAGAAAATCTCCACTCACAAGTTCTCCTGCAATCACTCGCACCTACATAGGTGTTCATAAGGCTGCCAAACTTTACTGTTGATCCCCTACGTAAATAACTCACCATACTCCAATGATGAATGGCATGAAGCCCCGCGAACCAAAGCTAGAGAGAGAGAGAGCTCAGTACGTGTTCAACTGCCAAAAGCCTGAAACAGCGTACCTCTCTGCCAAATGTGGTTCCCATGACCTGCGGGTAAGGAGTAACAGCATGGAGGGTGATTGGTTGCCCCATCCTCGCCTGCGGTACCACCTCCTGCAGCCTTGCGATACAATCATTCAAAGCCTCTCGAGCCGCGGTCCGACTGGTCTCCATGGGAGTGTTTCGCGACCTTTTGTCGTAATTCAAGACATGAGGGGCGGGCTCGGAGATCACATCTAGTAGGAGGGCGAAATGATCTCTTGCGTGCCTGAGATGCTTCCCTGGATAGTTTCCGCTGAATGGGCGCATGCACACGAAGATAGATGACACACACCGATTGTAGAGCCTGGGATGTAGTTGGAGTGCGTCGTGAGCTGCTCGTCGGATGTCAAGCTGTTGTCCACGAGGTCGACGGCTTGACGCAAGATCGCAGTAGAGACTTCGAGCAAACGGCCTAGCGCGACGGGCTCATCTTTAGAGGCGACGTCGAGATGAGAAACGGCAGCCGAGTGAGGAGATGCGGCGGGGGAAGACATGGATGTCGGAAGGCGAGAGGAACTTCACCACTGTGGCCAGGCATGGAGACGGAGTGCATGCGGAGTGCAGGTGCGTCAGCTGCGAGGCTGGATCTGGGCCCGATCCCACGAGGCGTGTCGGACTCGGGAGCAGGAAACATGGCGGAATCGAGGAAGAGGACAAGCAGGATCAGCAGATGGGGCGAGAAGATCCATTGCGGTGATAAGAACTACATGGGAGGGGGGAGAGGTGTTCCTCCGCACAATTTCGAGCGGCCCATACATAAGCTGCCCGAACTCAAAGCGAGGATTTCGTTTCCCAGAACTGCTCCGCAATCACGGCCGCACGGTGCGGCCCTGTGCGGCGAAGAGACCGAAAGGCCACCGCCCGGCCCTTCGTCGTCGTCGTCCTGGGTGGAGATCCTGACGGCGTTCCGCGCGCACGAATGCCGGTGGGCTGCTGACTAAGCACCGCGGAATCACGACGTTAACTTCACCGCCCTCGCGCTGCCAGCACTCAGACCCCCCCTCCCGCCCCTCATGCTCGCATCGCTCAGGAAAGCCGGCTCTTTGGCCCGCGTACGTCGCCCCGCTGTCTCGCTCTGCGCGCGACTGACTTCCACCCCAGGTCGCGTCTGCGGGTCAGAGGCGCTTCCTCTCCATCCACGAATACCAATCAGTCAACTTGCTCAACTCGGTATGCTCGTTCTGCTCGCGCACTCCTTCTCGCCTTGCGCTCACACACGACGCGCTCATCGGCTAGTACGGTATACCCACCCCAAGAGCATTGCTGCGAAGACACCAGAGGAGGCGTTCGAGGTCGCGAAGCAGTTCAGTGCGTGCCCTCCGCTTTCTAGCGCGTTCACCACTTTGACCGTTCCCCAGGCTCAACAGGATGCGTTATCAAGGCGCAGGTTCTCGCGGGTGGTCGTGGCAAGGGCCACTTCGACAATGGTCTTCAGGGTGGTGTGCACATCGTGCAGTCGTGAGTCTCGCCACGCTTCCCTTCTGAGCGTCGTCATCTGAGTTCGGCGTCCCGCGCGTAGGCCTGAGCAAGCTAAGGACTTCGCGAGCAAGATGCTCGGCGCGAAGCTCATCACCAAGCAGACCGGTGCTGCCGGTCGCGTCTGCAACGCTGTACGCCTTCGTTGTCTACCCCAGCGCCGCTAGGCTGACGCACGTGGCTCGTTTAGGTCATGCTCGCCGAGCGTCGTGATCCCTCGCACGAGTACTACGTCGCGGTCCTAAACGATCGTGGTGCGGGTGGTCCCGTACTCGTCGCGTCTGCTCAGGGCGGTATGAACATCGAGGAGGTTGCGGCGAAAGACCCCAGCGCGATCATCACGACCCCCATTGACTTCGACAAGGGCCTCAGCAAGGAGCAGGCGCTGGGCATTGCGAAGAAGCTGGGCTTCAAGGGTGAGGGTGCGCAGGGTGAAGCTGCGGATATCTTCATCAACCTCTACAAGATCTTCAAGGACAAGGACGCCACCCAGATTGAGATCAACCCCATGGGCGAGACCGCTGACGGCCATGTTCTTTGGTATGTCGCCACGCAGTTCTCCCTACGTGCCCATGTCCTCATCCGCGCGGTGAAGTATGGACGCCAAGTTCGGCTTCGACGACAACGCGAGCTTCCGCCAAAGTGATGTTTTCTCGCTTCGCGACATCACCCAGGAGGAGCCTTCTGAGGTTGAGGCGCAGAAATACGACCTCAACTTCATCAAGCTCGACGGTAGCATTGGGTGCCTTGTCAACGGTGCCGGTCTCGCTATGGCCACCATGGACGTCCTCGCCCTTCACGGCGGTAACCCCGCGAACTTCCTTGACGTCGGAGGGTGAGAGGTTACTTCCTTTGCCCTAGTAGCCGCGCTCACGAGTGTATTACAGAGGCGCCACCCCCGAGACTGTCAAGAAGGCGTTTGAGATCCTGCTCGCCGACCCGAAGGTTAAGAGCATCTTCATCAACATCTTCGGTGGTATCATGCGCTGCGACTACATCGCGGAGGGCGTCATCAACGCCGCGAAGGAGCTCTCCCTGACCGTTCCTCTCATCGTCCGTCTGAAGGGTACCAAGGAAGCCGAGGCGAAGGAGTACGTGTTGTATCATATCTCTCCTTCCGCGATGGCTGACAGTAGATTTCCAGGATGATCCGTGCTTCTGGCCTCAAGATTATTGCCTTCGACGACCTCGACGAGGCGGCACACAACGCCGTCAAGTATGCTGTCTAATCTGATCTCTCGTAGACTACTCTACTGGACCGGGCTGTTCGACTAGATGTATTCAATGAGCAGATAATTATGACCGGAGATTGAGCGGCAACGCGCGATCCCGGGCACGGTATAATTAGACGAAAAGTACTCAAAGACAACAAATCAGAACAAGTAGAATACGGTGTAGCAAAGACTCGTCTCTGGCGGTGGAGTGTGCGGTACAACAAATGCCTAATGTCCCGCGCGTGCGCGCGTCCTTGTCCCCCGGTCGAGCGTCGATAGCAAAGGCAAGCTCCCCCAATTACCAAGGTGACCGCCCAGCGTAGTTGGAAGGCATCGGGGGCGGGTGGAAGCCGTTCGCCGGCGGCTGCCCAAGGCGCATCTGGGGCGCCATGTGTGGTGGCGGCAGCTGCGGCGCATTTTGCTCATACGGCGAGCGCATCAGCGGCGCGCGGTTCGCCTGCCCCAGATACTGGCCAGGGGCCATCACGGGAGGCGTGGGCACGAGAACGGGGCTTCCGGCGTACATTGAGGGCATCGCGGGCTGCATCGGTTGCATCACCGGGCTCACGAGCGGCATGCCTGGCGGGCGGCCTTGGACGCCGTTTTGTGGAGGGGGGTGGGCGTGGTTCTGCATGCCGGGCACGTGCGAGGCGTACATGGGCATCGCGCCGCCCGCGGAGGGGTACGGCATGAGCTGTGTTGGGTAGGGCGAGCGCATGAGTCCCGCGGATTGGGGAGGCGGAGGTCCGGGTCCGGGCATGGCGGGTACCCAAACGGGTTGTGCGTGCGGGTAGGGCGGCGCGGCGCCGTTGACGACCATAGGGCGGGGGATTGGGCTCGACTGGGTGTACATTGGGGCATGGGTCACCATAGGGGAGTAGCCGGGATACATAGAACGGACGTTCGGTCCCATCGGAGGCGGAGAGAAGGAGAACTCTGGAGGGCGAGGGGCAGATCCGTTCGTATTTGAAACTGTTAAGGCCGAGGCACCGACCGAAGGTGCTGTTGGCCGCTGTGTAGAGGAAGAAGAGGTGGGCACTTGTTGGAAGGCACGAGTGACTTCGTATGCCGACATTCTCGTCCAAGGCCCGGAACCTGGGGGCGGTGGAGTCGCTCCTTCGCCCGTCTTAACGTCCTGGATGATAAACGGGACGCCCGTAAGGTCGTCTGCAATGCTCTTCAACGAGTTGATTGGCTGGTTCTGAGCCTTCTCGGGTGTAGTCGACCAAACGGCCTTGAGGTGCTCTGGATCCGGTGCTCTTGACGGTGACTCCTTCAATGCAAAAGCTCGCGGCGACTTGGACCACAAGGACGTCTGTGACTGAGTCGGAGTAGCCACACTGTTCTGTAGCAGAAAATAATGATGAGTACGAGTGACAGAAAAATTTCGAGGTCGGGTACGTACAACAGGTGTGTGTTTCTCCACTTTTGAATCAGCCGGAGAAACTTCAAGAACAGAAGGCACAGCGGGTGGAGGTAGCATTTCCAGCCCAAGCTTCGATCCACCTTGCGCCTCGCTGCTAGCCGCGAATTGGCCCACTGCAGAGTCCGCTTTGACAGTTTGATACAATGGTATCACGGGCACTTTCGACAACGTTTCAGAGCCCACTTGAGGTTCGGTCCCGTTGAGGCTGATATTCGACGAAGGTGTCTCCGGAGGGGGCGACCGGCTCACTGTATCGAGACCATCTTCCGAAGTGCCCTTGGAAGCAGGAGCGGGTCGCCACGACGCCGAAGGAGAGGTGGGCGCTTTTCGCCAGCTTGGACCTGTAGTTTCCTTGGTGTTCGCAGTGCGCAGCCGCGGAGGTGTGGTAGGCAAGTTTACGACGGGGGAGGAAGGCGTCTGGCTGGGAGGGGTGCGACGGACGGGAGGACGCCGAGGTATTGACACAAAGTACTTCGGCTGGCCCTGGGAGTACTTGGGTCTGTTGAAAACAAGCTCGTTGGACGTAATGTCACGACGGTTGAGCTGGTCCCATGTGCAGGGCTCCAACCGCATGAACCGTTGCCCTCGAGGCCAAACCAGTCCAGTTTTCAGGGGCGGGGCAACTGGGCGTGTCACGGGAGGAGCCTTGACAATAAAGGCGTTCCATGCCGGTTTCGGCGACTTCGGAGGCTGGGTGACCGTTACGTCGAACACCTCCGTGGGCTGCGGGAGATCCTGGGCAGATTTCTGACGGAGAGCAGGAGGGAGCCACTTCGCAGGCTTCAGAGCTTCTTTGGGAGCCTCCGCGGATGGATGTGTGCGAGCGCCGTCCAAAGCACCCTTGATGCGAGCCATCGTGTCGTCCAAGGCGGCCATGGGAGCCTCCCGATAGTGCTGGCCGAGTGGAACTTTGACAGTGCCGTTCTGAAACTGACCTGACACCCTGCGATGGTGTTCTTCCCCAGGAGCATACGTCACAGAGGGCCTCCGAGCTCCTGGACGATGAGGACTGTCCACGGGGGATTGCGTATCGTCTCCTGGCGGCAACGCAGGCTTCTCGGGAAGCGAAGCGGATACCTGGCCTAGTGAAGGACGTCTTCTCCAAGGGCCTTCGTCAGCCTTTGATGAAGGAGGGGGAGGGTGTTGCGATGCGGGAGGCTCGAAGAAATCAGCGGCTACAGCTCTTGGGGGACGAACATGGTGGTTGGTGGTAAGCGGTTCCGGCGAGGTCTGAGATTCCACTAGCTTGCCGAGGTCCGCGAAATCCACGACGTCAACATCCTCGCCTTCCTTTACTCCTAGATCGGTGTGTGCGAGCACACTGGGGGACATGACAGGTGGTGCCGGTGCCTGTGGTTGGGGCACTGGAGGCTGGACCGGAGGTAGAGGCTGCTTGCGACGCCAAGTGTCTCCATCCGATGACGGGCTTGGAGCTGCCGCAGGCGCATTGAGGGATGTCCTACGCGGTGGAAATGTGCGACTTGTACCTGTCGATGATGGTGTCCGACCCATGGGCGGATGATGACGCTGAGCTCCGCTGTCCCGGTCAGAGTTCTTGCCAGAAAGTGATGCAGACGACACAGCTTCCTCGATGATTCCGAGAACCTGCCAAGCGTCAGTCGCATTGTCTGGCACACACGTCGCTCAACGCACCTGGACTTCTGTCTTCCGCTTCTCGGCTTCCTCCTTTTCACGCTCCTGAGCCTGCTCATCTAGTGATTTCATCCGCTCCTCAATCTCCTGTGCCTTCTTCTTCGCTCGTTCCTGTGCCTTCTGCCGCTCTTCCTCCTCCTGTTGGCGTCTCAATCGTGCGCGTTCAGCCGCACTATGCATCGCGGCTTTGCGAACCTCTTCTTCGTCTGCTACCGGAAGTAAGGGAGAAGGCACAACTGGCGATCGCGCCACCTGGGTACTTGCAGATGGCGACGGAGGCTCCGCTGGAAGAGGCACGGAAGTGGATGAAGGGAGGGGGGAACGAAGAGAATGCTCAGATTCTTGGCGTGGCGGAGGTACATGTCTTGCCCCAGGAGCAGAGAAGTGGGGGGGAAGCTGTCGGCGATGATCATCACCCAACGGGAGAGGCGGCGGACCCATTGTTGAGCGGCGTCGATCGTCAGAGGATCCGTCTCGAGTCGGACGACCAGAGGGGTGTGAACCAAATGATCCTGGACGACTGGAATCATGCGTGGATGAACCATCGGTTTGCCAGGGTAGATCCCGTCGTGGTGGCCGATCACGGAATCGAGAGGTGTCTGGAGACAAAGAATGGTCGCCAGGTGTACGAGAGATGTCAGAGTGTGGTGCACCATTCTGCGTCTTCTGAAGTAGCTGCACGCCCTGTAGTTGCGTGTGTGGAGGCGCGTCCCGTCGGATTTCAGACGGCAAGATAGGGTGCTCTGATCTGCTACCTCTGCGGGTGGGATGCGAGGGAGGTCCCTGTGGGGAGTGTCTTGCCTGAGAATACGGCTCGAGACGGTTAGAGCGCTCATTGAAGAGCACCCTTGACGCGTCCTGTGGGGACTGCGCTGAAGTTGACGATGGAGATACAACGCTGCCGTTGGATCGATGGTCACGAGAGCTGCTGGGAACTCGGATGACTCCTGGGTGAGAGCGAGGCCAACTTCTGTCGAAGTCGTCTGCGAAACGCTCTTCCTTACTCACAGGCAAGTCTGTGACTCCTTGCGAAGACGGTGCGCCTGTCTGAAGTGGCGGTAATGACGAATGGCCTCTTGGAGGTGTGGTCGGACGGGTGACTCCTGTGGGTTGAACTGTATACTGGCGTCCATCACCGAACTCGATCACACCATCCAAAAAGTTGTCATCGTCTTCTTCCATCTATCGCACTCGCATGAGACATCGTAGACAAATGAATTGTATGCACTGACCTCATCCCAATGGTGGGCGTTTGGATCCAGATGTACTCCACGGAATGTATCCTCTGCCGTCACAGAGGCCTGCTTCTGGGCAGTTGTCGAGTCTTGTGAGTCTTTGTTGTCTACAGGCTTCGTTGTACGGCCTAATGCAAACTTCTCCACATTTGCTGCGGTAGTACATCAAAATGATACACGCACCTTGGGCAACTTCAGCGGCGGTGGGGAATTCAGACTCAACGCCATCCGGACCTGAAGAGCCATTGCCTCTTGTATTTCCCCAAACAGGCTTCGATGACAAGTCCCTCTTCGCCGATAGGACATCTTGATTACTACGCAACAGTGGGTGGATGACTTTACCTCCGGGGGGAGGGACTGGCGCAACACCAGAGGTAGTCGTCGGACCTGTTGTCAACCTCGGTAAAGGCGTCGGAGCGGTAGAAGAAACGGCTGAAGGAGGACGCGACCATCCTGCGCTGCTGGGCTGCGGCGTTGCCGTCAATTTCGCGGTTACAAGTCGAGGATGAGGGGTGGTGGTTTGCGACGCAGGTTTCTCTACGGGACGCATAAGCACACTGTCCCAGAAAAAGACAAAATACGCACGAGTCGCGTTCGTGGCCCTTGGCACTGGGGAAGCCGATGAGGCGTGGGGAGGGGTAGAAGCAGAAGAGGTCTTCTCCAAGAACTTTTTGTTGATATTGACATGACTGAATTTCTTGGGATGCGGCATGCTCAAAGGGGGAGCATTTGATGAGCTCACAGAAGGAGACCCATGCGCACCACCCTTGGAAGAAGAAAGTCCGGAGGCCACTGAGGAGGACGGACTAGGGTCTCGAGAGCGTTCTGCTAAGCCCTTGGACGCCCCAGGGGTGTCGCCCGTTCCGCTAATTCCGGGCACATCACTTGACTTGGTTTCCGCGAAGGCGGCATCGCGACTGACTTCTTCCTTCGGGGGATCCTGAGCGGACTCGGTACTGGCCATAGACGCGTCTCCAGACGCAGAGTGCGGGCGGCCTGTGCAAGGATGAAGTGGGAGTAGGGAAAGTGTACAGGAACGCCGGCCGGAGAGCGTATGAAGATGCGTGAGCGGCCAGAGGGGAGTAGGGCCTACTACGGAGGGCTCGCAGAGGACGGCGATGGCTTCAGTCCTGGCCACTGCTCAATCCAGGTCCTCTCTTGTCCAATCGTTCGGCATTCGCCGTCCGCCAGCGTTTAGACGCGCCGGACCTTCACCACTGCAGTCGACGGACTCGTCCTCCCTTACCTCCGCCTTTCTTCTCATAAAGACTTGCCACGCATCCGCCGTCTCACACGCGCACCTGTCCTCCACCTGTGCTAGAATACCCCAACGCAGCTAATGGCCTCCGAGGTCCTCACACATGACATCGCACCCTCGCACTCTCTGGCGGGCGGGCAGCCGATCGCCCCACAACGAACGGCGTGAAACGTTCCTTCACGCATCTGGACGAAGATAAGTACTGGGATCCAAGGTGAGTTTCGCCGCTGTGTGTGCTATGAATGGCTATCCATGTCTCTCGTCAGTTTTATGAGCCTCCCTTCCTGTGATACCGACTCCTACTACTATCCGCATGCCGTCAAGACGGAAGATGGCGACCTTCCTGCCTCCACATATAGGGGAAACTGGGGTTCTAAAACTCTCAATCACGCCAAGTGGGTACGCAGAGGCAAAATGACGGCCTGGGGACCATGGATGGAGGACTGGGAGGTACGTTTTCATTGTTCTACCCACAAGCCCCTTCATGACCGTCTGCAGTCTGAAGACCGGGCAAGAAAGCGTCTCAAACAAATGCTTGCAACAGAAGAAGAGCAAGACGGGCCCTTGACCCTTTCTCACCTTCGGTCCCCGTCTCCTCCCCTTACCGCTCCGTACCCTCATCCGAACACCCAGCACCTGTCCTATACCTCGTTCGTGATGGACAAGGCTACTACGCACTCTTTCCGTTCTCGTGTTTTGATGAACTCGAGGACTCGACCAACACGTTGATCGAAGGCGAAAGCACGCTACGGAGGGCGTTGGGTAGATTGTGGCAGGTGATGAATGAGTCCCCGCAGGAAGACGAGGACACTCGAGGCTCTGTGATTCCCAAACGCGAAGACGAGGACGGAGATCCGCACGAGTCGGACAACCGGTTTGCGCGGGCACCTGACCTTACCCCCGCAGTCAACAAGCTTTTCCTATCTACAGACCAGCAACCACCGATATTCGAACATTCTCGGACGCGCATGGACATGCAAATGGACGCTCTAGAGAAATCGTTGGCGACTCTCCGCGAGCTCCAAGATGACGGACGAGAATACGGAGAGCGGCTGGAGGAGATTCGGGAAGGGTTGGGTGAGGTGAGGACACAGAGGGCGGGGTTTGGGATTTGGTGAGGAGAAAAGCGATACAGGAACTGCAGGAAGCCGCGTCTTTGACCGCCACGGGTGTATCCTAGAGGTGTACGACTTACGCGAATTTGCGGTTGACTTCAGCTGGCCGGCGATGCATGTCTTGAGTCGTTATGTAATGTAGACGGAGCACTCTCGTTTAACCAGGTTCCGTGAAGTTCTGCGCGCGTGAAAAGGGAAGTACATTGAACGCTGCATTTTGGTGTATCGGGGATATGTAAGTCTACTGTCCACATACGTCTGCCTACTTTTGAGAGGCCCAACGCGCGTCTTCTCCAGTGGCGCGTACACTGATCGAGCGTCCGCGTAGCGCCACTGACGGGTCGTCTTTAAACCCTGACCGTACTGGCCTCGCAAGCTCTGTGCGAGACTCGTCCTACAAACTACCCTCCTCTCTGCTTCCCGCATACACGCCATGGACGCTCCCGACATCTCCCGTCTCATCCTGCAGGACACCGGGCCGCCACCCTCAGATGCTTCTCCGCCAATCCCGGACGACGTCATGTATGCGACAGACCACTACACGCTAAAGCTCAGGAACTATGCCCGGTCCATACCCTACTCCATTGAGTCCAACTCGCGCATGCAGAAAATGCTTGACTTCATATTGCTGCGGCTTTCGCAATGCGTCGAAGCGAAGGACTATGATCCCGGGCTCTTACAGTGGGATAGTATGTTAACGTAGTGAGCGCCATTCTCTTATGGTTTCCCTCTCAGGCTGACGGCCCACTGCGCAGCTGGTCGATGCTCAAGTATCCCATACCGAAGGGGAAGCGCATAGCTCTCATCAAGATATACTTCCATGTGTGCACAACACCTGGCATGTCCAATTCATATCATTGCCGCTTGCTCCGAAGGGCTCCAAGTGCTTTCTCGTTCGAAGAAGAAGCTCTCCGTAAACGACTTGAGGCTTCCGTGGATGCCCATATACAAGATCTTGAGCAAGGACTTGTTTCTCACCAGGCGTCAGTTCGAGATTAGGTGGGTTCCTCTGCTCTTACCATACGCACACCCTAGCCCTAATTTCGCTGGGATGCAGCCAAACTTCGTGGTACATGGGGTATATTGCTGATACTGTTCGCCGCTTCTTCCACCCCGCTGCCGTTGATGAGATGCTGTCTACTTTCCTCCCCTCCATGAATTGCACTAGCCTAAACGTGAGTGATCACTCGACGCGCACCCGCACACTTCTGACATACTTCGCAGAGCCTCTTAGCGTCGCAGTATTACATGTTGACGTTCTTGCCGCTCTCGCACCCCCAGTCGTATCTTCCCATGCTCTTTCGCATATGGGAGTCCGTGAATTCGTATATGTTCGACGACCGAATGCTGCAGTTCTTCGCGCGACTGGCAGAGATGCACGTCGACTCATCCGTGAGTAATCCTCAGAGAATTGAGGATATCCCGGACGACGAGCGGTCAGAAGGGAGGGCCGACCCGGTTGGTCGCGCGAAGACCTCGAAACGAAGTGGAGGTGGTCAGGCCTGTATTCCGACGTTGGCATCTTCTCGGATGCCGACTGGAGCCTTATCATGGCCAAATGCATGGCGTCGATGGGTGCGTGACTCTGGCAGAACCTCCATTATTTGAGCTTTGATCGAATGTCCTCACTGAACAGAAATCCCACTGGCCGACTCCGGCTCTCTTACCACTGGCCCAAACGCTGATGGTCAAGCGACGTTTGAGATGAACCGGCTTCCAAAGCCAAGCTGGCGCATTCGTATGATTTCTTCTTCGATACGCGTATGATGCCATGCTTATGAGCCTGCGTAGCCTCGTTGGCACGAATCATCGTGTATTCAATGGCACCGGATTCTATGCCCAGTCCCGCGTCAAATGCCCCAACACCTTTTTTCACACCGCTTGCGTCCGGGACCAGCACGCCGCTCCCTCAACAAATTGGTGGCCTCGGCGATTATCTCTCCGCTCCGCTTGGGAAAGGCAGTCACCTCAAGGCGAAGACATATCTTGGGGGTTGCAAGGCTCTCGACTCTCTGGCGAAGTTGATTGCTTCAACCGAAGGCTTCTTTCATCCCACAAACTCTGGGAGCTGGACGACCGATGTAAGACTCAACTCTTCGCCATATCTTCCAGCTCAATGAATAACTTCCATACAAGCTTAGCGCATTCATCAAGTACATAGTCTACGATTTCAACAAGCGTGAGTCAATATATTCCGCGC
>NW_025954564.1:0-21725 GCF_022376455.1 Epithele typhae
TTGCCTCGATTCCACTTCGTTTGCGTCGCCCACTTCACCTCCGTCTTGCCCCCATGTCGCCCGAGTTCACCCCCACGTCGCCTGTGTTCGCTCACATTTCGCCCCGTCCGCGTCACCCGTCTCGCCCGTCTCGCTTGCGTCACTACTCTGGTGAGTCCCCCGCTTCATCCTCTACGGTCTGCGCCTCGCCCACCGCCTCCCCAGGCCCCGGCCGCACCACCAACCCTATGCCCACAATGAGCATGTGTCAAAAGACGTGCACGAGGCAGTTGCCATTCCACCGGCATGGTCGTGTCGCAGCGTCGTTGCTGCCGTTGATGTGCATCCACCGCCGCTGGTACGTGCGCGCGTCCGTCAGACGGCGCCCGCGCGAGCTCCGCGCCCTCGCGCGTGGCACATCCTCGTCCCTCGTCCTTACGGAACGCCACACCGACCCCCTCGATCGTTCCGGCTTCATGTTTAGCTACCTATTCACACTTTTTTCTTCTCCTTTTCGTCCTCTCGTATCCCTCGTTCCGCAGCCTCCACGGTCAGCCACGCTCGTTGCCCCGCTCCGCCACTCGTTTCTCTTATTTTCCGGACACTTGCCATGACACCCAGATTTGTAGATACGTTTCGGGTGCTTATTTTGGTCGTAGTCACGCCCTCGCGCCGGCCGCATTTGCTTGGCATTTGCATGTATTTAGACTCGACTCGCACTGGTTTCTATTCAGTTCATTTCCCGCGCATTTCTGTGCGTGTGTTGTGTGCTCACTCCTCGACTTCGCCTCTACTCGACCTCGTATCGTCTCATATCGTCTTCATCATTCATCTTCATCGTACACGCCGCCTATCGACTATCGCCCTCGCCCGTCGCCCATCGTTCATCGGCTTCGTAGCGCCCGTCCGCGCCCCCCGTCCGCGTCTAGCGTCTCTCTGCTTCTCTTCCTCTCTTCTCCTCCGCGTTCGCACATTCCGTCCCCTTCCTCCTCCGCGACACCCTCGGACGTTCTATCCCCTGGTGTTCGTTCACTCGCCCAACGTCCCGCGTCTCACGCCTACACGGACTCGACCTCGGCCCTTGTCGACTCTTACCCGAGTTGGCATCACATCACCGTATCGCACATCTCACCGCGAATTCTTGCTAGAATCGCCCGCGCCACTCTCCCTGCGCTGCAGCCCTCGTTCGTGGTCTCCTCCTCGCTCCTTCCTGTTGTATTGCGCGTGATTTTTTGTCGCCCACAGTGCGCTACCACTACAGTGATGATTCGCCAGGTGCATCTGTTCACGACGGGCAACGGCCCAGCTTCGGAGCCCGAAAATGCGTAGAAAAAGCCTGTCAAAGGTGTCTTTTCTGCAGCCTTTTGTGCGCGTGTGAAAACGGCACTAAAATGGGCAATTTCTCCGTGTGATTTACGGGGTTCCGAAAACGATCGATAAAGAGACCTTTGGTACCCATTCCAATAACGCGCGTTACCTATCATTCGTACTCACTTGTTTGTTACTCACATACTATACACGTTCTATTGCCTTTACAATGAATTCTATTGTCTTTGTTCTGAGCACAGTATTCTGTCGTGCCAAAACATTCGCCCAAAACGTCACCTTTCAGGATACTCTACGACACACACAAACTTGACATAAAAATTCGCCTTTCCCATCCTTTTTCTCCCCTGGAAAAATACCTGCCGGAAATGACACCT
This sequence comes from Epithele typhae, assembly GCF_022376455.1. Classification (NCBI taxonomy): domain Eukaryota; kingdom Fungi; phylum Basidiomycota; class Agaricomycetes; order Polyporales; family Epitheliaceae; genus Epithele; species Epithele typhae. The sequence goes on from NW_025954564.1 coordinate 1,683, forward strand.
TTGACAGGCTTTTTCTACGCCTTTCCGGGCTCCGAAGCTGAGCCGTTGCCCGTCGTGGTTGTGACAGCCTATCAGCAGGTGCGGATGCATCTGGTGCCGGCCGGCCCGGTCGCGCTCGACACCGCCTTCCCCAAGCGCGCTCGCGCACCCCCGGGTGCGACACTGTCCCGAGATGTCCGGACACCGGCGCCTCAGGCGCTGCCACCTGAGCTCGCTGTCTCCGACAGTGAGCTCGCCTCCCTATTTGTTTCACACCACATCTTTTATATGATTAGTGATAGAAATATATTTATTAGTAAACTACTACATAGGTGCACTAGTAAGTAATACCACGCCCCGCGACAACGCGGAGGCAGACGTAGAGGCGGGGACAACGCAGAGGAGGAGGAGGGCGACATGGGCGACGTGAACGCGGGAGACGCGGAGGCGGGCGACGCAAAGGCAAGCGAGGCGACGCGGAGGGCTCGCGGGGGGAGGTGAAGGGCCAAGACGAGGCGGAGCAGGTGGTGGGCAACGCGGGCAATGCGAAGGGGGAGGAGGCGCAGAGCAGCGAGGGCGGGCGATGCGAGCGGAAGGACGACGTGGGTGGGGGAGGTAACGTCGGTGGAGGACATGACGTGGGCTGGGACGACACTGAGGAGGGCCGCGTGGGCGGAGGAGGTGGGCGGAGGAGGGTGACGCGGAGGGCTCGCGGGAGGAGGCGGAGGCAGAGGAGGTCAGAGTGGGCGGAAGAGTGCGAGGAGGCGAGTGAGGCGGGCAGAGGCGGGCGATGAGGTGGGCGGCGCGCGCCGGGGTGGACGACGCGGGGGCGGACGGGCCGGAGGAGGTGGGCAACGCGGAGGAGGAGGACACGGAGGAGGGCGGACGCAGAGGCGTGGGGGAGCCTAGCGACGCGCGCGGATGCGGGCGGCAGGTACGCGGACGCGGGCGACATGGAGGTGGGTGATGACGCGGAGGTGGCCGACGCGCGTGGAGGAGGTGGGCCGCGGGTGAGGGAGGCGGAGGAGGGTGTGCGGGCGCAGGCACCTGAGGTGTGCAGACGGGCGGCGCGAAGGCGGGCAGAGAACAGCGCGGAGGTGGGCAACGGGGAGGAGGGCAGCGGCGAGGTGGGCCAGGCGGATGCGGAGATCGAGGTCAAGGCCGGCGGCAGGCCGGATGTACGAAGCCGGAGAGGAGAGGTGGGCGTTGGGAATGCAGGAGGGTGGAGCGGGGGACTCACCAAAACAAGGGCCGCGGTACATCGCCGCGGCCCCCTAATTCTAATCTCCATGCTGAGAACGTCCGGATGGACGTCCTCGTGCGGTGCGGATGCGGCCGGCAAGGTGGGAGAAGGACGGCATGGAGGTCGAGGTTGAGGAGGAGGGAGGAGGAGGAGGAGGAGGAGGAGGGGAGTTGAACGGTGTCACCAGGTGACACCGGAGTCCAATAGCAGACGAAGGACGACTGTATAGTCGCTATCGTCTGCCTGGACGGTGGAGGCGGAGCAGGAGGAGGAAGAGGAGGCGGGGAGGAGAGCAAGGACGGCGGGAGGGACGTGTGGCGTGCATCACAGCCACGCGTCGATGCGCGCCACGCGTCCTTGCCGCCCACCGAGGCGCGTCTCCACGGGCGCGCATCACGGATCGCCAGATCCGTCCAGATGCATCCGTAGAGGACCCCCGACATCTCACCCAAATGCCTGACACGACGGGCAACAGTCTAGCTTCGGAGCTCGAAAATGCGTAGAAAAAGACTGTGAGAGATGACATTTCCAAGGGCACAAAAACAGGAGCTAAGGTGACCTTTTCTCCACCTTGTTCGACAATAACACAGGTTATCACTTGTAATTACTTCTTTGTTACTCGCATACTATGCACGTTCTATTGTCTTTGTTCTTAGTTACATCAAGAAAAGGTCACCTAAGCCTCCGTTTTTGTCCCCTTGGAAATGTCATCTCTCACAGTCTTTTTCTACGCGTTTTCGAGCTCCGAAGCTAGGCCGTTGCCCGTCGTGTGAGCCGAATCCGGACATTGATGGCGATTTCGCGGGCTCAATGCCTGTAGGCGCTTAGGCCTTGTCGGACATCTTCTCGGATTTCAGCCGGCCTATGCCTGAGCCATCATCCGACCATCAGTGTGGAGGCTCCCGGAGGCCTGATCCTCAACCCGGCCTGAAGGTCAGCCAGAGTGGGCTACGGATCTTCGAGCGTCTCTCCTGCCTGCCTTACATATGTGAGCCGCCGTGCGTACACCAAAAGCACTGCATTGACTGAACTGTTTATAATGATATTCTACTACCTGCAAGTAAATACAGCAAGCTGAAACCCAACCTCACTGGAGCCAGCATATGCCTTTGAGACGGCTTACTTCCAGGGATCGACGTACCAGGCGCCATTGGCAGCTTGACCGCGTGCCAGGTGCAGTCTGCATGCCACAGAGTTCGTTTGTTCCACTCCGGGTGAGAACGAGGATGAGAGGGCGTGGGAGGTGGTTCAAAAGTTGGCCGAGGACCCAGGAAGTGCGGGTAAATGGAGAAGAGTAGGAGGCAGGCTGGCGGGCAATGGTCTCTTGCCCTCTCTCGGTACAGGTGCGGGACTTGCTCTCCCAACTCGCTCACCCGCATGGTGGACTATCGGGTACCCATGGAGACCTGTGCATTCAAAGTGATGATGTGCTCACCCTCGGGGCCATCGACGACGGGCGAAGACCTCCCCCCCAAGTCCCAATGCCAATCCAACTCCCTCACCAGCCTCTTCACCCTCCCCGCTTGAGGCCTTCCGCAGTCCCCACGGCATCCAGCTGTCCATCAGGTCGTCGGTCCAGCAGATTTCGAGCACGCGCTCCGGGCGCGCGTACAATCACTATGTACCTGCCGCTGCGCACGCTGCTGACGCTCGCGCTCGCGACGCACTCTCGCGCGGAGCGGCTCAGCGCGACGTTAGTCGTCCACAGATATTGGCATGTTGCAGGCGTACATGTAGCGCAGTCACGAGCGCGGCGAGGGCGAACGTTGGCGAGAGCAGGGGTGACCGGTGAAGGGCCAACGTAGAGGAATCAGGGGAGGGGAGAAACGCATGGACGCACTGGGCGGAGCACAAGGGCGCTTAGACTACGGTCACCTCGAGTCTATGTCCCCAAATGTTCTCGTCAACGATCTACTGTATTTACAAGTTCCTACGAGTCTTCAATGTCTCTTCTACGCTTCTGAGATTCCCCGACGTTTCCTGGACGAAAATTCGCCTTCCGGAGGCCTGTTCGAGCGGAATCCGGACATTTTGAGGCCCTCCGGAGGCCTGTTCCGAAAATCCGACCAAATCAGGCTCCGGACGGCCGAGGCCTGTAGCCGTCCGACCAAAACAGGGTCACCAGGATGCCTGATCCCCCAGGACATTTTCGGCACTTTTGCGAAAATTGGGATCAGGCATCTGGGTGAGATGTCGGGGGTCCTATCCGTAGCTGCCGATAGGCTATCGCAACGGATGCACCAGGGAAATCACCTGTGCTCGCTACCAGGTTGTGCGCGCTTAGGTTGCTCCCGTCGCCGCGCCACCCACAGCCTCACGTCTTCATCCTCGCCCTCTCCCGCACCACCGACCTCGAACTCGCCCACGACGCCGCATCAACCCTCACCCTCATTCGCACCCTCGCGCAAGTTGCCCGCTGTTCTCTGCGTGCACCGCCTATCTCGCCCACACCCGCAATCTCCACACTGCTATGCACCATTGCCCTCCTCCTCCCCATCCTCCTTATCACCCACCTTCCCGGCAGCCACGGGAACAAACTCAACACGCTGAGAGCATCCACCCGGACGTTATCGGCACGGAGATTAGAATCTTGGATCCGCGGCGATCTACCACAGGCCCGCTCCCCTCTCGTGAGTCCTTTCCGCCCCTCTCGTGTTCTTGCCTTGCCCACCCCTACCAGAGCCCGAACCACGTCTGTGAAGTGCTCCCCGCCACGAGCACATCCAAACAAACATGCTGTGCGATCGATCGCGCGCGCCGCGGCGCGCCGTAGTTATTGCCATGTTGCCTACCTCCTTGGATGCGAATCCGTTTTCCAGAGTCTTGTGGCCTCCCTTTGCCTTGGTGAGTCCACTCTCAGGCCTTCTCCTCCGCCCTTTGCATCGAAAGTCATTCCCGCTCACAATCCGCTCCCTGCTACACTGCAAGTTACCCGATGGAGAAGAAACCCCCTCCGTGCTCATCCAGGACAACCACGCCTCTCCATCGATACCCTCGACTTCATCCTGTCCCCACCCATGGGCGCATCCTCGAGCAGGAGAGATCTTTTCGGTGTCTAGTACAGGAACACACCCCCACGAGTCTCCCCTGCGTGAGTTCCGTCGTGCGCCAGATCTCTCCCCGCGTTACATCCCTCTCCCTCTCCCTCTAAGAAAAACGACCGGACGCCGCCCACGCTCCGCCGAGGAGGCCTCCCACGCAAGTGCGATCGCGGAACATTCATATCTCGTGCGGCCCTCGCAACACGACCTCTGCAAGCCACGCTCGCTCGAGGCCTTCCGCCGTATCCACCTCGACGGGATCACGCCCCTTGACCGCGCGCTGAGTGACCTGCCTTCTCCCCACCGACCCCAAGGGCCCTCGCGCTCGCCCCTACGCGCCGCTGACTCCGCATTGTCGCCTTTCCAATGAAATTTCCCCCGCGCGCGCCCATGCTCATCAAGTTCGAGCGCGTCCCACCGCTCCCTGCGCTCGTCGTGTGCGCTGGCCCCTCCGACCGGCGTACGCACGTCACCCTCACCTATCTCGCCATTGTGATACTGCCGCGTCACCCACAGTCTCGCTCTTGCTCGTCTCGCTCTAGCCCGCCCCTCGCCCGTCTCGCCCTCACCCTCACCTACCCCGCACGCCCGCGTATCCACCTCGTCCGCATCGTTAGCGTCACCCCCGTCTCGCCCCCGCATCACCCACGTGTTACTTTCTGACGTCACCCTAGCACAATAGTATATTATTTATTCTTACGCTTTGCACATATATTTGCTTTACACTCGGCACACATATGACATGGAATAGGGCAGCCCGACGGCATGTGGCCTGCGTCCGCGCACCTAACCATGCCCATACGTCCTGTTCATAGCGCCGGGGTGCGCTCGTATAAACATACACACCCGTCGCGGGAAGCTGAACGAATGCCTGGGGCCCAGGATTGACCGAATCTCGCATGGCCTCCCGGTATTCGGGAGAAGCCATGTATTCACAGCCTTCCGATCGTGGCCCGATCTCGCTCATTGTGCCCTTTTGCTTGCACGCGTGTGGTTATGTTTGCCTCTCGCGCACCGCGATTGCTATCTCGCGATATCCATCACCGTCCTTCGCCTCCAACCCCTGCACTCCTCCCACTCACAATCACCCTTGCCCTCTCAATATCTCGTGAAACATGTCCGCAAACTTCCACGCGCCCGCCCTCGTTCCCATCCACTTCTACACCGATCTCGTGGAAGTGCTGCCGCCCCCGCCCTGCGGAGAGCCGATCTGGACCCTTGACCGCGAGGTAAGACTCTTCATCGTCTATCCTCGCGCCGGTCTTACATCTCTTAGTGCGACCAATGTGTGAAGAGCAAAAAGGGCCAGTGCCGTGACTCCGCCATCCCGGACCATTGTCGCCTCTGCATCCACCGGGACTGCATGATTTGGGGCTTACGCATCGATGGCGCGTTCATCGGTGAGTTCGCAGTTCTTCTCGCGGCGCGTCTTCCCCATTCCTTACTGCACTCGCTCGGCAGTCCCCAACGTGGGGTTTGTCGGCTGGTTCCAGAGCGACACCATCCAAATCCGCTCTGGCCTCCCGGACACCACGGACATCGTCGCCCAGGGCGCAGCCGACTTCGTCCTCACCTGGTTCAGGGACCAGGATTACACCCGTGTATTGGAGGCCTCCACACTCTTCAACTCCCCGTTCCCGAACATCCCCTCTTACAGGGTGCACGAAAAGTGGGACCGCGTGTCCGCGCGCAGGCTCGCCGCCGACGTCGTTTTCCGCGGGGTGACTTCTAAGGAACCCTTGGTCTTCGACAGCACACGTGACGAATGGATCAAGGGGCCATTCACTCGTGAAGATCACAACTGGACGGCTCTACTGGGGGATTCCTATCGTAGAGTACGCCTGAGTAATATCCCACCCCCTGCCGCACTTGCTGCCGCTGCCGCCATGGCCGCACCTCCCGCCGCGCCTCCTGCCGTGGCCGCGCCTCCCGCCGCTCCTCCCGCCGCGGCCGCTCCCACTCCCGCACCCGCTGTTGCTGCCGCCACCGCTCGCCCTCCCCCCGTCGTGAGTGGGCGCATGTCCACGTCCACACGCGCGTCCGCACGCGCCTCGACGTCCGCACGCGCCTCGACGTCCGCGCGCGCATCCACCTCCGCGTGTGCCTCCACCTCCTCCTTGGGCCCCGCGTCCCTCGCACCTCCATCTCGTAGGGGCAAGCGCAAACTCGACGACCGCGACGACCGCGACGACCGCGTCGACTCCCATTCCAGGAAGTCCGCTCGCTCGTCCAGGTCCGCCGATGATTGTGAATACACCCACCCTGCCCTCCCCGACCTGTCTTTCCTGCCAGGCCTCAACATGGAGGAGCTTGCCGCCTCCGCCCGCTACGTCCACGCTGCCGACGACGCCGTCCGCTGGACGCAGTTGCGGGGGATCACGAACATGCTGGCGTTCCACGCCTCAGGCCTCGCCACCACCGCGTCGAGACTGGCTAAGTGGGCGGAAGAGAACGCGCCCCCCTCGACCCGCGTCGACACGCCGACGTCGTCCGAAGAAAGCGACGAAGTGAACAACACGCCCGTCGATGAAGACAACAATGGCGACGACGAGTATATGGATGAGTAGTAGGTCTGCACCCATGGACAAGTCCGTCCTTCCGTCTATGTCTGTCGTCGTCCCGCCGCGCTCGTCCCGCTCGTTCCCGCGCCCTTGTCCGTTTCCCCGCTCCGGTCCCCCATTGTTTCTGCGCGCCCCTGCCCCGCATCTTCCACGCTCCGCTCGTCGTCGCTCGTCCCCGCCCCATGCCCATCCCCTTGTCCCCTCGCCTGCTCTGCGCCCCTTCATCGCTACTTGTCCCCATCCCTGCATTCGTCCCGGTCGGGCCCATACACGCCACGCATGGTGGTTGGCGTATTTCTTGCTGTACTTTTAAATGCTGTTGTTGAATAAGAACGCGCGGTCGCCCGCGCGTTGAACCACTCGTCTTAAGAACCGCGCCACACCCAACAAATGCGCGCGCGGACGTCCGCGCGGATATCCATAACCACGCATCAGACATGTTCCTTCGACGTGCGGACATCCGCCTGAAGAATATTGATACTGTAGCATTAGCATTGAAGCTTCGGACGTCCACATCACATTACAGTATTGTTCGACGCGCGGGCGTCCGCCCGTTCACCGTTGTTCATCGCGTGGGCGGCCACCTAGGGAATCTGACAGCGCGGGGCCCGCGCATTACAGCTAAATCCATAACGCTAGGCGTGTTCCAGAAAAAGTTCAGCACGGCCCGTCTAAGCGGAGACTGAATTTGGACGTGTCGAGGGGGGCCGATATCAGAATTGGGTCGCGACGCGCCCTCCTCACGCACGCCCATCTCCCTCACTCAACGTCGCCGCTTGGTTACGGCTGATGTCGACCCCCAGCCTCAGTCTCCGCCCGAATGTGCTATGCTGACTTTTTTTGAAACACGCCTAGCGTTATGGATTTAGCTGTAATCGAATCTCGCGTGACCTCCTGGGTTTTCACAGCCTTCCGATCGTGGACCGATCTCATGCTATGTATCGCTTTGCTTGCGCGCGTGTGGTTATGTTTGTACATCGCTTCCCCCGCGATTGCTATCTCGCGCTATCTATCGCCCTCCTCTGTGCAGGACCCCACCCCAAGTTCCTTCACCGACTCACCCTCCTCACCCTCCTCTCTATTTTCTTCCTCATGCCCATCGCTGTGCCCGACACCTTCGTCGATGAAGAGATCGAAGTACTGCCACCCCCACCCTGTGGAGACCCGATCTGGGTCTCAGACCGCGAGGTAAACCCCATCATTTGCTATCCTCGCACCGTGCTCACGTCTATCAGTGCGACGCCTGCATCAAGGACGACAACGTCACTTGCCGCAAGACCCAGGACATGGGGGGCCCTTGCCTCCAGTGCCGCGACTGCGACCGCGATTGCACGTTATGGGGCCTCCGCCATGACGGCGCGTTCATCGGTGTGCCCCTTTTCTCCTCTTCTCCCCGTCTACCCTCCCTCACCACACTTGCTACGGCAGTTCCGAACGCGGGATTTGTGGGATGGTTCGCGCATCCAACGATCCGCATTCGCGCTGACCTCCCGCCCATCTTGGATGCCGTCGCCCAGGGCGCCGCCGACTACACTCTCACCTGGCTCAGGGAGCTCGACTTCACCGTCATCCCCGAGGTCGAAGCACTCTTCAACTGCCATTTTCCCAACATCCCCTCTTACACGGTGTACGAAAAGTGGGACCGACGGGACGCCGCGACCTCGCCGCCGCCGTCGTGTTCCGCGACCTTAGGCAAAAGGCCCGCGAAGATCTGCGGCCGTTGGTCCTCGGGAGCCTCCAGGAAGACTGGATCAAGCTGCCCCACGTGAAATACGACCACAACTGGTTGATCATACTGCCAGGCATGTCTTGGCGTACATCAGCAAAAAAGCAAAATCATGCGATACATTGGAAAGGCTTCAAATGACCCACGGAAATTCGAAGCCCTTCAAATTTATCGTAGATCTATGCAAGTCATTCCAATGTATTGCATATCTTTGCAAGTTATTCCAACGAGGCCCGGTAGGTCGACGAAACGGGAGTGTTATCAGTATGTCATTCTCATGAACATACGCAGAGAAATAGGTGGGAGTGACGTGAGCAGGGGCCGGATAGTTCGAAGTCTGCGCGCCCTGGGTTGAAACTCGCGAGCGCGGCAACCACGTGATCAGGCGGCTATGGCAAACTTCGCGCGCAAGTCCGACCGGGTTGTCCTCGCCTCTTCTTCTCTTCCTCCCTCCTCCGTTGTCTTACCGCCCTCGCCATTTCTCTCTCTCTGAGACGGCAACCTTTGATGCCCTGCTCTTTCCGCGCTTGGGTTTCGTCTACACCCGGACAGCAAGTGCGATGCAGGTCTGAGGCGGCAAGTACGTTCACGGCCTCCCCCTGATGGTGTACACTTCTCACCCTCCACATCCCAGATGATAACATCCCCACTTCCAGTATATCGAATCTTCGTCACCTTCTCACCGCGTTCTGCACGCATATATCCACCTGCACACTGCGCAACGTTCCGCTATCAGCGAGATCGGGTGCGTGCGGCCCCAGTGCGAGCCCGGGTCTCCGACGCTTGATATCGAGGACAAGGGGAAAGATCGGGGATGTTTTAGACGGGATTATAGGCCATGATACGGTGAGAATCTGGTCCGTATTTGTGTACGATTTTCCTTATGGAATCCTGCTGACGATCCCCCGCATACACCTCGTGTTTGCTCATCTCTCCTGTGTGGTGAGCAATTCGTCGACCGTCTAGAGCTCGCGTTCAAGTAAACCGGTCCTCCCTCGGCTTGAAGGTGGCCCAGTCAAAGATCGGCCTGGCGGACAACCTGTTTGGTGAGTTCCCACTCCGTCCTTGCATTGAATTCTCCCAAGACCCCACAGATCCTCACGGAAATCCTTGCTGCTGCGCGCGCCCACCACGTCGTGTTTACGTTCACGGACCGGTGCGCCCCTCTCCCCTCTTTCACCCATGTGCTCATCATTGAGACGGTTACCTCGCGCCTTGCCGATGCGCCCGCGCGTGGTGCACCGCCTCGCGTCCCCGCCGTCGTCCGGCTCGAGCACGTCGCGTGGACGGTCCGATGGATGTCCTGCGACGAGTGGGCGAGGGAGGCACTCCTCGCGGACTTCCCCGGGTGTGGATGTGTCGGGAGCGTCGCGCTCTTCAGGCGACTGGGTGGCACCTCCGCGGCTCGAGCGAGCGCGTCTCACCGTTCCTACGCGCGTGCACGAGGGACGTGAACGGCAAATTGAAGGTCTTCATTGTTGTCGTTTGCGTGCAGGTACGTGCTGCCGCCGCAGTAGGCGGCGTGGGCGTTGACGCTTACGGGGACGTGTGAGTCCGCCGACTGTGCGGTGCCACGCAGCTGCCTCCCTTCCTGCACATCCTCGGGCCGACTCCCGCGTGTAGCATGCCGCACAGCGAGGTCTTGATCACCAGGATCACAGATCTCCGCAGAGCGGCCTTGTGTGATTATCCTACGCTCCATGTATACATGTCTGTATGTAATAGTTACTTTGACCAATACAAAGTTTCTTCCTGTTGTATTTGATGTGTGAACAAAGGTCAGACGGCCGCGGCCGGACGGTGCCAGGAAACCTCGGAGCACTGGACATTGGAATGGCTTCCAATGACTCCGAAGACATTGCAATGACTTGCAACCCTCCAACACAGCTATCTATTGAAAGTACAAAGATTTTGTAACATTCCAGACATTTTATTCACTTCCAAGCCATTCCAATTAAAACGCTTTTTTGCTGATGTAGTTATTGCTTGGACCCCATCCCTCCCGCCGCGCCTCCCGCCTCTCCTCCCGCCACGGCCGCTCCTCCTCCCGCACCCACTGTCCCTGCCACCGCCGTTCGCACTCCCCCCGTCGCAAGTGGGCGCATGTCACGCACCACATCTTCCCGCTCGGTCCCGCACCGTACGACGCACGATAAACGCCGGCCCAAGTCGACCTCCATGACCTCCGCGCGTGCGCCCGCATCTGTGCGCCCGTCGACCCGCGCGTCCAGGTCCGCACTCGTCTCTTCCGCTCTCCCGTCCACCTCTGCGCGCGTGTCTACGTCCACACGCCCGTCCCATTCCGCACGCATAGAAGACGCTGTCCGCTGGATGGGGTTCGAGGGGATCACTTACCTTCTGGCGTCCCACGCCTCAGGCCTTGCCACCGAGGTGGAGAAGCTGGCTAAGTGGGCGGACAAGAACGCGCCCGGCACGTCCCTCACCGACACGCCGACGTCCTCCGAAGAAGGCGACCACATGGACACTTAGGCCAACAATGCGCGAAACCACGACGACGAGGGTGACATGAGTCAGGAGTAGGTACACCTTTGTAAGCCCTCGTCTCTGCGCCCGCGTCAGCGTCCCTCCGTACGTCTCGGTATCTCCGCGCGCACATCTTCCTCGCCCGCTCGTCCCGCTCGTCCGCGCGCATGTGTCCGTCTTCCCACTCCCGTCCCCCCTCGTCGCTGCGCTCCCCCGTCCCCGCATCTTCCCCGCCCGCTCGTCCCCGCGCGTCCCCCACGCGTACGTAGCAGTGTACGTATTAGAAATCCCATGATCATCCTTCATGGGATCTTTTGGCAGAGTGCTATTACCAAATCGGGTAGGCGTGGTGCACACCGCAGGCGTCTGGGGGGGTTCCTGCCCTCGGAGTCGAACCAGGGCACCTCTCGGAAGTTCACGCATAAAGATCAGCCCAGCGTAGACCGCTGGGCTACTTTCAGTTGTTATGCTCTGTTAGAAGCGTTATTATATCGGCTGCTTTCATTGCCTTCCCAGACGGGCGGCAGCATTTTCGGAAAGCACCCCGGCGCCTGAGCCTCTCCCGTCCTTTTCGAAAGGTGCGGCAGCGCCCGCTTCTTTTCGAAAACCCGCACCCCTCCAGCTCCTGCGTGCTGTGCGTCCATCCCGCGCTTCATTGCTCCACGCACGCGAGCATGCCCGCGCGCGCATGAGGGCCAACCACCTCTGTCGCGCTACGCGTGCGCGCGCCCTTCACGCGCGCGTTTGCCCGGACCACTTCGCGCGCGCGCCCTTCGGGGGGCACGGTGTCCCGTACTCCTGCCACGCGCGCCCTTCGCATCTAGACTCGTGCCGCTATCACTTGCCGCCTGGCGAAACACGCCACCTTCGCGCGGGGTGTGACCAGTGTGGTATTAGAAAAGGAAGGGGACAAGGCACGCTGCTGGTTTTTCGAAAAGCGGCCCAGGGGGCGGGACTTAGTGTCGACATTCCAGAAGATTGTGCCTCATAAATATATATCTAGGGCTGAGGTACAAGCACCCGTGGCGTAGTGGTCCGCGGCACGGTTCGGACGAGTCTCGGAGTTCGAGTCCCACCATGCGTGGCATTTTTAACGTGTCCTTTTGGGGCACGCGCCGAAGATCAGATAGACGCCCAATCGAGACGCGCTGCAATTGGCGGCTTCTAATTCGCCATTAGCACTCTACTTATTCAGCCCATGATGGGCCTTCATCGGATTTCTAAAAATCCTACTGCCGTCCCTCCCCCCACGCCCGTCTCCTTGTCCCCGCGCCCGTCTCCCCGCCCCCTCATCGCTGTGCGTCCCCACGCGCGCTCCCTCCCTGCTCCCGCATCAGTATCCCCACGCGCGCACCCATGCCGCGCATGAAAGTGGGCGCGTTTTTTTTGATGTACTTGTATACGTTGTTGCTCGATATGTCACGTAGTTCTGAAATTACAATCTTGTTTTTTCTTCCTCAACTCACTTGAACAACTGACTTCGCGCACTTACGCTCTGTGCGGCACCCAAACAATAGTATCGACTTCAATGTACCAAGACAGAAGGCATGATCTTCCTGAGGCTGAAGTGTGAGCTTCGCCAGCCACACTAGAACACCGAGGATGTTGCGTCGGAGACTAGGAGCGTAGACCCGTACGCCACTATGTGTCAACGGAGTCATGGACCTTGGTTGTAGCTGCCACGCGATCGTTGGAGGAGACGCACCAGCCGTCCATCACATGCCCGACGCTGCCCCGAGATGACTGGACGCCGCTGTCTGTGGCATTGAGCTCACCTCCATCAATATTTCACACCGCAATCGTAAGTGTCGACGCGGGGAGGGCGAGGCGGGCGGAGGCGGGCGATGCAGGCGGCGGGCAGCGCGAGACGCGCAGGGAAGCGGACGACGCGGAGGCGGGCGAAGCGAAGGGAGTGGGCAACGCGGAGGCGGAGGACGAAGAGGAGGAGGAGGGCAACTCTGGCGGACGCGGAGGCAGGGTAGGGCGACGTCGAGGGCTCGCAGGAGGTGGCGGGGGACCGGGAGGAGGCGGAGGTGGTTGTGCGCGACGCACAACTGCGACGCGGCGGAGACCGCGCGGAAGACCTGGAAGAGGCGGAGGGCGACACAGGTGGAGGCGGGCGACGCAGAGGAGGACAACGCGGAGGAGGACAACGCGGAGGAGGACAACGCGGAGGGGCGCGGCGCGGAGGACGGAGCGCGGTGTGGGGGAGGCGGGCGACGCGGGCGAGTGAGAGCGACGCGGGCGGAGACGGGCGAGGAGGCGGGTGCGGAGTAGGGCAACGCGGCGAGGCGAAGGCGGGCGCGAAGGAGGAGGGCGAAGAGGACGCGGGGCGGGCGCGGAGGAGCGCGGACGGTGAGGTGGGCGGAGGTGGGCGACACAGCAAGGCGAAGGCGGGCGACGCGGCGATGCGGGGGCGGAGGAGGCGGGTGTGAAGGCAGGGCGGTAGGTCGGATGGGTGAGGCAGGAAGCCTGGGGAGGAGGCCCGAACGGACTCACCGAAACTAGGGCCGCAGTACATATCCCCGGCCCCTATATTCTAATCTCCACGCTGAGGACGTCCGGATGGACGTCCTTGTGCGCTCTTGACATTGTGAGGGTGGCCGGCAAGGTGGGTGAAGGACGGCATGGAAGTTGAGGTGGAGGGCAGGAGGGGAAGTTAGAGTAGTGTCACAAAGTGACACTGTAGTCCAATAGAAGACGACAGTCGAGTCTCGACCGTATGGCCGCTATCGTCTGCCTGGGCAGAGCGAGGAGGAGGCGGAGGAGAGGAAGGACGGCGAAAGGGTCACAGCCACGCGACGATGCGCGCCACGCGTCCTTGCCGCCCACAGAGGCGCGTCTCTACCACGACGGGCAACGGCCCAGCTTCGGAGCCCAAAAACGCGTACAAAAAGCCTGTCAAAGGTGTCATTTTCGGCAGGTATTTTTCCAGGGGAGAAAAAGGGTGGGAAAGGCGAAATTTTATGTCAAGTTTGGTGTGTCGTAGAGTATCCTGAAAGGTGACGTTTTGGGTGAATTCTTCGGCCCGACAGAATACTGTGCTCAGAGCAAAGACAGTAGAATTCACATTAAAGGGCAATAGAACGTGTATAGTATGTGAGTAACAAACAAGTTAGTACGAGTGATAAGTAACGCGTGTTATTGAAACGTGCACCAAAGGTCTCTTTATCGATCCTTTTCGGCACCCCGTAAATCACACGGAGAAATTGCCCATTTTAGTGCCTTTTTCACACATGCACAAAAGGCTGCAGAAAAGACACCTTTGACAGGCTTTTTCTACGCCTTTTCGGGCTCCGAAGCTGGGCCGTTGCCCGTCGTGAATGGGACCGATCATTAAACCTTCTTACGTAGGCACATTCCGGCACGAGTTCAGAAGCCACCACGACCCCGTGACCCTGTGACCCCGTGACCCAAGTGTTTAAACGCACTCAGCGCTCAGCGCTCCCCGTCCAGCTTCCCATTCCGTTTCGCCTTGCCTCGCCTCGCTCTTTCCTCACAACCACCACTATCACCGCCCTCGACTATCCGCCCCGATCCCGTTCCCACCTCCTTCTTCTCTGCTATCCACACACGATGGCTTCCTCCGCGACCTCAACCTCCCCCGAACTCCCCACTCCGTGCTCTTGCCCGCTCGACGTCTCCCCATGAACGTCTCTGTAGGCATTACGACGGTGGAGAAGAGCAACCACCCGACGCCTCCCTGCGGGCGCATTCGTTGGACTTTGCAGTCCAAGGTAAGTCCGTCGCTCCCATGTCCCTTCGCTGCTCAGTCTCTACAGTGCGATAACTGTCTCGACAGCAAGATCAGTGGATGCTCGGGCAACGGCATCGGCGCGTGCAGACAATGCACGCGCACGTCCGCGGGGAACTCCTGCACCACCTACGGCATCCGCGGCGACTGTGCGCTCATTCGTAAGTCCTCTCCCGCGCTTCCCCCACCCCACCGGCTGAGCGCGACACATTCGGCAGTGCCGCATGTCGGCTTCGTCGGGTGCTTCCTGGATGTCGGGTTCCGCGTCATCGCGGACCTCCCCAAGACCACCGAGATCGTCGCCCAGGGCGCGATCGACTACATCCTCACATGACTAGCGGAAGAAGACTTCGAGATCGCGCCCGGCTGCAAGAGCCTCCTCTCGTCGCCCTTCCCCCACATCCGTTCCTACTCCGCATACGCGAAGTGGGACCGCAAGCATGCACGCACGCTGGCCGTCGCCGTCGTCTTTTACGCCGGCCCCGACGAAGAATACAAGACGATGCTCGGTTCCAAAAAGATATGGTGGGTTGCGATGCCCCGCCCACACGAACAACATGAATGGTTCCTCCGCATCCGCGAGGATCGTAAGTCGTACCGCACCATTCGAAAAGGCGTCAAAGTCTTGCACACCCCCACTCGTGCTCGCAAGTCCGCGTTTTCTTCCACGCCCACGCCCACGCCCACCCGCTCCTCCACCGCGACTGTGACCACGACCGCCGCGACCGGCTCCACCGCCGCGACCACCTCTCCACGCAAGCGCAAGCACGACAACAACGGCGGCGCCGGCGCCACGCGCCCCCCGCAAGACCCACAGGCTGTCCGCGATGCACCGCGGTGTCGTTACCGACGTCCCCGATCAGCCCGCCCCAGAGGACTCAGCGCTCCTGCTGTCCCTCCAGCATGCGCGTTCCGACGTGGGTGCCTCGGACGAGCCCAGCGCCACGAGTCTTACGCCCACCTCTCACGACAAGATTGGTACACCAGTACATGGTGGCAAGAGTCTGAACACGAAACCAGCTCTGTGGCCGACCAGGCTAAGGCCATGAATCCTGCCCACACCCTGGTCTGCTTCAAACCAGGCTGCCTCACACCACCTTGCGCGGGTGCAGACCATGCCCCCAACAGGATTCTGTCCGGTAAGACAAAGAACGTGACCGTGACAGGTACCATGGCAGTACCGTGTCCCAGGTCCTACTCGGGCACCGAATATCCGGCATTTCTTGTCGTGTCTGTGCTCGACCGCCTTCGCCAATTGCTCGGCGCCCATGAGGTCGGCGCCACGGGTGTGGTGCACGTCTCTACTCTAGACAGCCTGAGCCACTGGATTCACGATAACGTGGACCCGTAGGTGTTAGTTAGTTAGTCTTTGTTGGCTGATTTGGTTACTTCATGTAGTCACTTAGTTGGCCTCATCACTTGTATCAGTACTGCTAATGATATCTAGTCTTTTTGTGCGATATGGAGTGATAAGTTCACCTCTTAAGGTCCTTTACAGCACGAGTGCAGATGTCCGCACGTTCGAGCACTTAGTGGTGAGCCCCCTCTCTTGGTAACCTATGCTCTGCCCACATGCCGCCTCATCGCTCCTAACCTAACCTAATCTCGCATACATCAAGTGTCCAATGCGGACACCACGGCATGATGTCATATCGCGTGGCTGCCACATGATGTCCGCAGTTAAGCGTGCATTCATCGCCTTCCGATCATTGTGTTCTCTGTTTGTTGTTGTGTTGCTCCATTTGTTTGTACACATGTGACATTGTGTGCTCCGTGCTTCCAGGCAAACTCTAAATCGCACCAGGGCACCTAAGTGCTCATGTGACTTGTATTTGATGTCCGGAGTTTCCCGTTCCTATGCCCACATCAGATCATTGCTCAATCTCATTGTTCCTCTCATGAGGCTTGCACCCATCTGGCATTGTATGCTCATGGCTTCGAGGCAAACTACTTCTTCTGCACATATGCGCACACATCCACACATCCGCATGCACTTGCACAAAATGCACACACACCGTGCTGCACTCCCTCTGTTTGAAAGTGGGAGTGCATGTGACCTACACAGAAGGACTTCCATTCTTATACAGGGCACATTAACACCTGCTCCACCTGTCTGTTTACAAGCTTTAGTGCACTCTTATGATTGTCACTCTATCGCACCACCTCCCACCACTTATATCTCTGGTGCACCAACTCCTGCCAATCTAACCTAGAGCTACTAGACTACTAATTGTTCATTGAGGAATGTGCAGAACTCATGCCTAAAGCCTAAAAGAATGTTGAATCCATAGCAAGTTCATAAGCTTTCACTCTCACTTCCTATCCAGTTGGTACCCTTTCAATAATCCTTACTACAGGTCTGTTGTTACTGTTTGTGTTGAACATTGGATATCGAACATAGGTACATTAGGACAGTTCTACGTACACATGGACATTGTGAGATAGTTCCCATAGTTCCACATGTCTATTCACTGTCTTGTAGTCCCTTATCTCGTTCTTCTACACTTCTCTCTTTGTTCCCTTGTTCTATTTTCGGACTCTCTTTGTCTTGAGCCAACAGCCCGTACAGCATCGTATCCATCTTCTGTCCGGTCTGACCTCTGCGCCACACATGTCCTCCATCATTCGCTTACGTATGCAGCTCCTGAACCAGATATAAGAAGGACTCTGGCTCGCACTGCTCTTCAGTCGTTCTATCACTGACTGAGGAGTAAGTACCTACACTCTTATGCACTCCTTACCACATGCTTACTCTATCTGTAGTAGCTCCTCTTCGTGTGTGCTACAGGTACTTATGCCCTCAATATAGTCATTCTATCACTAACTAAGGATCACTCTTCTTCGTATGTGCTACAGTCAGTCCCTGCCTTACTCAGAGTTCATCAGTTTAGCTTTTCTTTTCTGAGATCCCATTACACATTCAATAAGCCATATCAATCTATTCTCACTCACACTAACATTTGGTGTACTAAGAATGCCCTTTTTCACACCCAAAGGCTTACTGGAGGCTTTCTCAAACCCTATGTTGAGTGAGTGAGTAACAATGTGTTTTCAAACTGGGTGTTGTAAGCTGCTAAGAAAGGCCGATGAAGTGGATGGGGCGGGCTGTGTGGCATGGAGGGGGTAGACGTGTCAATCGCGAAAGGGAGAGGAAGGAAAGGCGAGATCGAGCACCAGAAAGAGGAGAAGAGTACGCTGGCCGTGCACGCTCTTACGCAGAACACAACAAGCGAACAAGTGAGGCGGGCAAGACATCGGCGAGGCAATGGAAAGGGGTGACAAAGGCTATCAAGGCTCTAACTTGCAGTGTGTGCTAGTGCATTATTATGCATGAAAATATGTTTATTGTACACTACTACAGGAGGGACAGGTGGAAGGAGGCAGAGGGCGGTGTGGAGGCGGGCAACACGGAGGTGGAGGAGGGCTCGTGGGAGGAGACGCAGGCCCGGGACGAGGCCGAGGAGGAAAGTGGACGAGATGGGGAGGCGACACGGAGGCGGACGACGAGGACGCGGAGGAGGGCAGCACAGAGGCAGGCAACGCGCGGGCGGGCGGCACGAAGGAGGTGGCAAGTGGAGCGTGCGGCATGGACGGGCGGCACAGGGCGAGCAGCGCAGAGCGATGAGGGTGAGGCTCGCGGAGGGGCGCGGCTTGGCGGAGGCGGGTAACATGGAGAAGGCGAGGAGGAGGCGAGCGAGGGACCGATGCCAGTGGGTAGCGCGGAAGTGGATGACGCGGAGGCGGGGGAGAGGAGGATACGAGAGACGCGGAGGGCGACGCGCGCAGAGGCAGGCGATGCGTGTGGACGCCGCGAAGGCGGAGGATGGGACAGCGACGCGCGTAGATGCGGGCGACGGGGAGGGCGGCACGGACGGGTGATGTGGAGCAGGGTGACGCGGAGGTGGGTGACGCGCGCGGAGGGCGACATGGAGGTTAGGGAGACGGAGAAGAGTGTGCGGGCGCAGACAGGCGTGCAGGCGCGGGTGGGTAGCGCGAAGGCGGGCGGAGAGTAGCGCGTAGGCGAGCGCAGTGACGAGGTGGACGAGGCGGACGGGGAGGTCGAGGTCGGCGGCAGGCCGGATGGGCGAAGCAAGGTGGATGGGAGTGCAGAAGGTTGGAGTAGGGGACTCACCAAAGCAAGGGCCGCGGTACATCGCCACGGCCCCCAGATTCCAATATGCATCCTGAGGACGTCCTCATGCAGTGCAGATGTTGTGAGCGCAGCCGGGCAGATGGGTGAGATCGAGGTCGAGGTCGAGGTCGGAGTCGAGGGAGGGTAGTTGAACGGTGTCACCAGGTGACACCGGAGTCCAATAGTATACGAAGGACGACATCAGGAAAACCCCTACTTGCTAGTTAGAGAAAATTTTCTCTACTTAGTGCTTAATAGCACAAATAGTCTAATTATTGCGAACTAGAGTTGACCATCGCTATCACGTCTAACTAGCTGCAAATAGCTGCAAATTAGATCTTCAAGAGCTCTCAATTAGCTCTAAGGTAGATCTCAAGAAGCACTCAATTAGTGCCTAATATGTTCATACATTGCACTCAATAGATCACACATGTGTATAGGAGGAGCAAACAAATATATATTCATCGTGCTACAAGGTACATAGTGCCAACTACAATACACGACGGGCAACGGCCCAGCTTCGGAGCCCGAAAACGCGTAGAAAAAGCCTGTCAAAGGTGTCTTTTCTGCCGCCTTTTGTGCGCGTGTGAAAAAGGCATGGGCAATTTTTTTGGGTGCTTTACGGGGTGCCGAAAAGGATCGATAAGAGACCTTTGGTGCCCATTTCAATAACACCCGTTACTTATCACTCGTAATAACTTGTTTGTCATTCGCATACTATACACGTTCTATTGCCTTCAATGTGAATTCTATTGTCTTTGTTCTGAGCACAGTATTCTGGCGGGCCGAAACATTCGCCCAAAACGTCACCTTTCAGGATACTCTACGACACACACAAACTTGACATAAAAGTTCGCCTTTCCCGCCCTTTTTCTCCCCTGGAAAAATACCTGCCGAAAATGACACCTTTGACAGGCATTTTCTACGCGTTTTCGGGCTTCCAAGCTGGGCCGTTGCCCGTCGTGTTAGCGAGACTCTAACCGAGGTTTTGCCATGTGGCTTCCACGTGCGCCGGCCGGCCGAGCTTGCGCACGAGGCTGGCGCCTTCACGACGGGCAACGGCCGAGCTTCGGAGCCCGAAAACGAGTAGAAAATGCCTGTCAAAGGTGTCTTTTCTGCCGCC
>NW_025954565.1:0-21682 GCF_022376455.1 Epithele typhae
AGGCGAAACGCTACCTCGTCCCGGCACTCCAGGGCACGATCCGCAAGCTGAAGGAGGCGCGCGAGAACCGCAACACCGCGATCAAGGGGTTTAAGAACCGACTCTACGCCGAGTTCGACGCCGACCGTAGCGTGTGGCTGCGCGCGGTGCGCGTCCTTGCCGAGCTCGACTGCCTTTTCAGCTTGGCGAAGGCGTCCAGCGCGCTCGGGGAGCCAGTGTGCCGGCCGGAGCTGGTCAAGGGTGAAGAGGCGTTCGTGGAGTTCGAAGAGTTGAGGCACCCGGCTCTATGTGCGAGCTCGTCGCTGAAGGGCGACTTCATCCCGAACGATGTCAAGTTGGGCGGTGGTGTGGGAAGGATAGCGTTGTTAACTGGACCCAATATGGGTGGGAAGTCCACGGTATGGTTCCATTCCGCACGGCAGCATGAGCAATTGTCTGACGACTGCACAGGCTATGCGTATGACCGCGACTGGTATCATCATGGCGCAGCTTGGTATGCTTGTGCCAGCCAAGTCGGCCAAGTGAGTACCCTTCGCGGGGCCAACGGCTTGCATGCGCTAACCATGTGGCGACAGACTCTGCCCAGTGGATTCTATCCTGACCCGTATGGGCGCATATGATAACATGTTCTCCAATGCGAGTACCTTCAAGGTGGAGTTGGATGAATGGTATGTCTCATTCTGTCGTGCGACTTGGAAAGATGTTAAAACCCTCTCCAGCTGTAAGATTCTGCGCGATGCCACTCCCAAATCCTTCGTCATTCTTGATGGTGAGAATCCTGCTGCTCTCGTCTCCTGTCACTCGTACTAACAGTATCACAGAGCTGGGACGAGGTACATCCACCTACGTAAGCCTCTTTTAGTGTCTCTTAAACTTGCTGCAGGACTCATCCCCGTCTTTCGCAGGATGGGATGGCGATTGCAGGAGCGGTCCTCCACCAACTGGCGACCCATACCTTGTCGCTTTCGTTCTTCGCCACCCACTATGGTTCGCTCACGGACGACTACGCGTACCACCCCAACATCCGGAACATGCACATGGATACCCTTGTCGACGACGAGAAGCGGGAGGTACGTCACCCGCCTGGTGTCGTACGTCACCTCAGGTCTCTCACCCCACCCTACAGCTAGTCTTCCTTTACAAGCTCGTCGACGGCGTTGCCTCCTCCTCGTTCGGCACCCACGTGGCGAACCTTGCGGGCGTCCCGCTCCCTGTCATCGAGCGTGCCGACGCGGTTTCGACAGACTTCGCGGCGCACTTCAAAGCGCGTCTTGAGGGCAAGAAGCGCACGTCCGCCGCGGGTCGCCTCCCGCTCGACGTTCAGGCCGATTTCGCGTATCTCTTCAAGCTCGGGACTGGAGCGCTCTCGCTCCCCGAGGACAAGGTGCGACGGCGCGAGGTCCTCCGTGTGCTCAAGGGCGCGATCAGGGGCGCGTTGGAGGACACAGCGAAGGCTTCAGCGTGAGGCTCACGTGTATGGAGGATCGGTTCTCAGTGTGGCGTTGCCACTGGATATGTATGCGTGTGGTTGTGGATCTCGAACGTGCTTTCGTATATTGCTCTGCTAATGCTATCGTTTACTTGTAGTTCTTCCATAGTTGGTGGAGAGAGTAGGAGATCTCAGACCCCCGCTTAGTATGTTGTGGAGAAGCGCATAGCGGACACTTGCTCAGAGACTCCATCAAATATGCATAATCATCGAAGCCAAGTGGGAGTTCGGCATTGGGCAACGAGGGTTGCAACTTAGCAACACAAGCTGACTGCGTGTACGTTGCCATATACACCTCTAACCCCGTCAGTCATAATAATCATCAACTTTAATATGGTGAGCTTGCGGGACACAGGCTACTCCAGCTGAAGTACGCGCTGAAGCCGTGGTACTGAGCAAGGGTGACGACAGACAGCATTGTGGATTGACCACTTGACTGAGGCCGCTTCGCAGTGCTGTGGTGACCGTGCAGCTGGTGAATTTATCACCTGAAGGCTGAGTCGCCTAACCCAACCTGATTCTTTCCATCCAAAAGGCGCCCTCGTCGTTGGAGACCTCTGGAGTGGAATGGGGGCCTTCCGACTGAGCGTGCCATAAGCCAATGTGATCACGAATCGAGGGGGTGCAGTGGATCGAAGCTTAAAGTTCAATCCGTCTGCAACATCACCAAGTGAAAGAAAAGGGGTGCAGCGATGTTCTGAGGGTGGTCCTGTTGTGTTCCCGAAACCAGACTCTGGTTCCTTGCCATTCGATGTGTACGCTAAGTACCGTGCTCGCCGCGCGCCGCAGGTGTGCGTACACCATACACTTGGATGTCACAATCACATGATGTGACTATTCCCGAAGGCAGTCAACGGGCCGGGGCGGGTGGAGCGTCAACGTTCGAGCCTTTGTCCTCAACCATCCCCATGGTCCGCCTCACTGTTGTCGTTCTTTGTCGTTATGAATCTCACGGGACAACGACCTTCTCTTTGGGATGGCACCTTTACCACCAGGCCCCCGATGACGAACACGTAGAGGTCCTCTATGACAAAATCCACATGACTGCTGAGAGGCTCGAAGAGATGTTTTTTGAACCTATCTTGTACATGGTGAGTTCCCGCAGCTTTAATCAATCTACGAAAACCCTCATACACCATCGTAGCCCTCTCCTGGGCGGGAATTCACTCTCGTCGATCCAACAAACATTTTGGATGTCTCAGCGTGGCAAAAATGCTGCCGATCTCTTACCGTGTACAATCTTTTTGCCGCAATGCGTATAATCAGTCCTATTCAACGATGTTCTGAAGTTGGTTATGGTGAACACCGCCTGATCATTGCTATGATTAGTGCGTACTCGTCATCAGTCTTCTCTCTTCTCGCGTGCCTGACTGGCCTCGTTAGCTAAGGTACACCCGAAGTCTCCCAGCATGGACCCATTACCTCCAAGAGCCAGTCGGTAGTTTGATTTTTGTGCCGTGATAGCATGACTCAAAGACAAAACAGTACGCGAAAACCTCGCTGAACGCAGCCAAGCTTGCAACCAATCTCTGTCGATTGCAGCCCACTCTGGCGAGCTCATCAGCCGTGATACCCAGGATATCATTCTTGACTATCGGAAACGGAATCCGCCTCCGATATTCATCTATCACTCGATTTACACTACGCTGCTTATTGCCTTGAGCAGCGACCATATACGCCCTCCGCTCAAGCCCGAAGAATTGAAGATTGCGGCGGACTTCATTGGTCGGGCACGCATGTATGGCTCGAATGGATCCCAGCTTCAAGACATTCTGTACGAGGAGCTCCTGCCGGACTATCGCATCGCTGAAATGAGGGACTCGAGCGGATTTAAGCCGCTGTCCATGTTTATCAAAGTGAAATTGGAAGATGAAGAGACGGACCCCGCCACTTACGCGAAGCGCATGTATATTGATGCGTACACCTCCAAACAGGTGAGCTTAGGAGCCATCTCTGTCTCGTCCTGCTCACCCTCTGCGGCATAGGCGTCGGAGGTCCGTCGAGAATGCTGCTGCCCTGCGCTGCTCGTCGCATGCACTGGCGCATACATTCAGGTGCTCGGCGCCGCGTTCACAGACCACATCATCATCCAACCGCTCACCGACTACCTCTCACTCTATCCGCACCCCGGGATCCAGCGAGGGGTGCCGATGAGCCACGCCGTACTGTCGCGTGTCGCCCTCCTCTTCCGCGCACTGCGCGCCACTCGCGCGGAGCTCGACGCCTACTACGCCGATGTCGTCTCGTCCCTCCCCACAAACTACCCAATCACTCCCTTTTGGACTCGGTTTGTCCATCCTGAGCACGGTCCGGTCTTCCTGGAGTACACCGGCCGCATCGACGCGGACACGTACCCAAGCCGAGCTGTGTTCACCGCGCGGGTTGTCGCGATCGACATGGAGCCGGCCGAGGTCGTGGTCAAGTTCGCGTCCCAGTACGGCGCGGAGGGCCACGCGCTCCTCGCGCCCAAATTCGCGCCGCGCTTGTGGCACTGCGCGTTGGAGGAGAGCGTCGGGATGTGGGTCGTCGTCATGGACCACGTGCGGGGTTCCGGGCTCGTGGCAGAGAACCAGATTCTCACTCCGACGCAGGGCGAGAAGCTGAGGGGCGCGGTGGGGCGGCTGCATGCTGCGGACCTGGTATTTGGGGACTTGCGCAATGTGAACGTGCTCACGGTCGGGGATGACGACATTCGGCTCATCGACTTCGACTGGTGCGGCAAGGTCGGGGAAGCGCGGTACCCGCCGGATCTCTACATGGGCCACGGCTGGCCCAGTGGAGTGCACTGCGGTGGTCTGATCGAAAAGGCACACGATTTGCAGTGGGTGAGTGAGCTCACGGGAGTTGAATGAATAAGTACGTGGTATACTTGTGTTGCTAGACGTGTATGGTTTTGATGCAAAGAATGACAAGTACTCACGGATGAATGTAGTGATTTGTAGATATCGCAGTCGATGAAGACAGTGGGGGAAGTAGGTCGACGATCTTGTATGCTCGTACTACTAAGATAAGATAAGATATATCTGTCGAGTCTTGACTCTCGAGTGGCAAGCGTGGACTGAGTCGGAGTTGCGCGTGTTCCGTCGCCTGGTGGCGTGTCCACACTTCCACCACCCCCACCTCCATGTCCTCCGCTCCCATTCTTCAGCTTGAGATCCGCCTCTCTGTCATCGTCTTATGTCGTCGCGTTTTGTGTGGTACAATGACATTCTCCTTGGGATGGCACCTCTACCACCAGGCACCTTTTGAACAACGCGTAGAAGCCCTCGTTCAGAATATCTGCATGACTGCCGCTGAGAGACTGGAAGAGGAGTTCTGTGAGCCTGTCATATATACGGTAAATTTTCGTCGTTCGACTCACTTTGCGCTCTTTTTCATACGTCATATGTACAGCCTAATTTGGGGCAGGAATTCACTCTGGTCGATTCAACCAACGTTTTAGATCTTGCGGCATGGCAGAGATACTGCAGATCTCTCACCATGTTCAACCTATACGCCGCAACACGTCCAGTTAACCCAATGCAACGGTGCTCTGAGATTGGTTTCGGTGAGCACCGTCTAGTCATTGCTGTAACCAGTACGCACCCTCCTCCTTTCATCCATTCGTGCCTAACTGGCCTTCTTAGCCTGGAAACACCGAAAGTCCACCATTATGGACTCGTTGCCTCCAATGACCAGTTGGTCCCTTTTTTTCTCGTAGTGTTACACTATGACTGAAGTATCAATTAGTGCGTGAAGCCCTCGCTGAGCGCAGCCGAGCTTGCTACCAACCTTTGTCGATTGCTGCTCACGCCAGCGAGCTCATCAGCCGTGAAAACCAGGATATCATTCTCGACTATCGGACACAGAATCCACCACCAATCCTCATTTATCATCCGATCTATGGGAACCTGTTAGCTGGAATCAGCGATGATCGTACGCACTGCCCTCCGCTCGAGCCCCAAGAATTGAAGAACGCCGCGGACTTCGTTGGTCGAGCACGTATGTATGGCTCAATCGAGTCTCTCCAGCTCCAAGATATTCTGTATGAGGAACTCCTCTCGAACTGTACCACTTCGATCGAAGATTCAAGCGGATTTCAGCCGTCACCTATGCTTATCAAAGTGAAATCGGCGGATGAAGAGACGGACCCTGCCACCTATGTGGAGCGCATGTATGTCGACGCGTACACATCAAAAGAGGTGAGTCCAAGAGCCGTCTTCAATGCCTGGCCCTGCTCACCATCTACACGCCAGGCGTCGGGGATACGTCAAGCATGTTGTTGTCCTGCGCTGCTCGTCGCATGCACCGGCACGTACATCCAGGTGCTCGGCGCTGCCTTCGCGGATCACATCATCATCCAACCACTCACCGGCTACATCTCGCTCCTTCCGCACCCCGGGATCCGACGAGGGGAACCTATGAGTCACGCAGTGTTGTCGCGTGTCGCTCTCCTCTTCCGCGCACTGCGCGCCGCTCGCGCGGAGCTCGACACCTACTACGCCGACATCGTCTCGTCCCTCGCCACCACGCACCCGAACCCAAGCCTGATCGCTCCCTTCTGGACCCAGTTCGTCCATCCCGAGCACGGTCCGGTCTTCCTGGAGTATACCGGCCGCATCGACGCGGACGCGTACCCCAGCCGAGCCGTGTTCACCGCGCGCGTCGTGGCGATCGACATGGAGCCGACCGAGGTTGTGGTCAAGTTCGCGTTCCAGTACGGCGTCGAGGGCCACGCGCTCCTCGCGCCCGACTTTTCGCCGCGCTTGTGGCACTGCGCATGGGAGGAGAGCGTCGGGATGTGGGTCATCGTCATGGACCACGTGCGGGGCTCGCCGCTCGCAGAGCACGAGATTCTCACTCCGACGCAGGGCGAGAAGCTGAGGGACGCGGTGGGGCGGCTGCATGCTGCGGACCTGGTATTTGGGGACTTGCGCAATGTGAACGTGCTCACGGTCGGGGATGAGGGCATTCGGCTCGTCGACTTCGACTGGTGCGGCAAGGTCGGGGAGGCGCGGTACCCGCCAGATCTATACATGGGCCACGACTGGCCCAGTGGAGTGCACTGCGGTGGTCTGATCGAGAAGGCACACGACTTGCAGTGGGTGAATGAGCTCACGGGAGTCGAATGATTAAGTACGTGGGGTACTTGCATGATGGTTTTTGTGTTGCTGGATGTGTATGATACCTACGTTTTGATGCAAATAATGACACTCACGGGTGAATTAGCGATCTGTAGCTATCGCACTTGATGAGGATGGTCAAGGGGTGGTCAAGGGAGGTAGGTCGACGATCTCGCAGGCTCATATTGGATTAGATAAGATCTGTCTCTTGAGTCTTGAGTCATGTAGTACTGAGTTGCGTCTAACCTCTGACCTCCAGCAGCTTCTTTAAATAATACCGCATGCCGCTTTTCTGTAGCATGTCCATCACAGCTATAGACTTGTTTCCCCGCTCAAACATGGATCAGCGCGGCGGCTCATACCTTCAAGTTCAAGGCTTGGTGCTTCGGAGACCTTGACTGCGTTGAAAGGGTTCCCCGATCGCTCTTCCTTCTCGTCCTCGCTCTCTGCATCTACTGCGATGTGCCACGAAGCAACTTTCAGTGGATTCCAGAGTACGGCAACCCGAGGCCAGCTTGTTTGTCACGGAAAATGAGCAGTCATCTCTCATCACTCCCTCTCATGGGACGTCTCGAGGGAGGCGGGTGCCGCAAGAAATAAAACGGTGACGTAGATGTATTCAAAGGCAGTGATATTTCGAACTCTGTACATAAAACTATTTTCGAATCCGGCTCGTACAAGTCACCCTTGCAAACCTCCTTGCTCGCATGGGTTGTCAATGGGCATCAGCCGCATACAG
Organism: Epithele typhae; assembly: GCF_022376455.1. Taxonomy (NCBI): domain Eukaryota; kingdom Fungi; phylum Basidiomycota; class Agaricomycetes; order Polyporales; family Epitheliaceae; genus Epithele; species Epithele typhae. Next base: position 7,331 of record NW_025954565.1, read on the forward strand.
CTGGAATTCCCATGGCAGTCGTTGCTGGCCCCCGCTTTCGCCGAACCAAACGCGGCGCAATCTGCATGTGGCGTAGATTTTGACATACGAGACGTGGGAGTAAGTACCACTGGGGACTTGGGAGCGGTATTGGTGGGCGTTCGCCGTCGATCCTTCGTCGTCGTCGTCGTCGTCGTCGTCGTCGTCGTCGTCGTCGTCTGCTTGGGCGAGAGTGGCGGAGGAGAAAGATGAGAGACGGGCCGCAAGGTTGAGGGAAATCGTCGTCCACGAAGTCAAAGGGCGGCTGGAAGGTGGCGGGAACTCGAGCGGCAGAAGTAGCAGCGGAGGGCTCGCTAATTTGAGCCTCGGCTGCTTCTGTGCACGGTTATCAGCAACTGCGCGCGCACGGAACGGGAGAAAAGAGACCGACATGCAGAGTTCTCGCGCCTCGTGCAAGGGCACGCGGCATGATCGTGCACACACTTCCAAGGCGCACCGCCGAGGTACATAGCAAGTATATCTAGGTATCAGCAGGATTCTGTTTCCCCGGTTCTGGTTCTCTAACCACCCACACCGTCCCGTCTCCCTCTCCGTTGGATAAGTTGACTGTCACAGTGTACCCGAACGTAGCACGGCGTCCATGTACGTTGGAACGCGGGAATATGACAAGAGACGAGGCGCACCTGGAACGTGGCGCATCTGACGATGCCTTCCCTGCCAAGCTGGTCGACAAGTCCGACCTCGAATGCCCACTCCCTGCCCATGTTGCGCACTTGTAGGTAGATCCAGGGATGCTTCAACCCGAGATGGCTGCTTGTATGCGCCCTGCCGCTCGAGCCGGATAAGACGCGATCTGGGGGGCATCTGATGGATGTCGTGCGCAGTGTTGGCGACTGGATGTGAAGGACGGTTTGGTCGAGGGTGTAGTCCGGTGAGGATTGCTCTGCGTTCTTTTCTGGCTCACTTGCGACGATCAGCGCTCGAGGCAGAGCGGGCGCGGGCGCGGAGGTTGCATCGTTGAGAAGGCAGATGAAGGAATCGGATGGTAATGCCTTGTCTGCGCGCGAGGCGAAGAGGCTGAGGGGGTCGCTGCCCGTCGAGGAGAACAGGGAGACGAGAGCGGGCTGGACGGCTAAGGAGAACATGGGCGTCGGGAGGAGAGCCGCGCCTGAGCCACTCGCGCTGCGTGGGCGCTTTCTCGCGCTCCTTCCTCCCGGCTCCCTCCCCTCCTCCCATTGCCGCTCCTCAGACCGAGCTCGTTCGCACGCCTCTCGGCTTTATTAACACCAGAGAGGAAACAGCTTGCCAAGACCCTGCAATCCACCGAATGCAGCTGCCATTCTTGTCTTCGTCCTGGCCTCAGCACCGGCGCGAGCATGCGTCCGCGCAACGGTCTCCTAGCCTTGAGGCAACCCGTCGGCGGAATACACGGGTCCGCAGCACGTTTTGCGAGTCCTCCTCAACTCACGTTTCCCCTTACAGGCCTTGAACAGTAGACCGGGCTTCCACTGGCCCCGCTTTCGCGTTCGACTCGCTCGCCCCATGCGCTGCGTTGACTCGATGAGAATGGAGCAAGAACGTCTCTCACAGCCCCGAGCGGCGACCTGAAGCTTCTGGCCGATGTCGGAGTGCCAATATTCGTGCTACGGCTGCTCGAAGTGGCAGCCAGGTCTGCGCCCGCATACTTTTGTGGGCGCGCCTTGAGAGCTATGTGGTGGGCACGAACGCTTTGGCTGCCCGTCGGGCGAGTCATAGACCGCGCGGCGCTGGCCGAGAAGCACGTCATCGTGTGTTGTTTCTCAGCATTATTTGGCTGTTGGCTGAATGCCACAGACGTTTTGCCCAGCCGTGTCCACGGACCCCCGGAAACAAGCTGGCCATTTTCTGCTTGAAGAAAGGAATGGGGTCGTGCGTGTGCTCTTGTATTTTTGTTAACGCCGCTCACCCCCTGCTATTGTAGCGGTAACGACTATCTTCTCTGACAATAAGGGCCTGCGTCTGCAAAGCGCCCGAAGTACAAGGCGGCCCCCGACGACCAGTGGAAGCATATACCCACAATTCTCTCCTTTATTGCAGCTTTTTTGTGGGACTCGAACCAAGCAGCGGTAGTTCGAGAAGCCCTAGGAACGCCCCACGTGTTGCCGGGGTGGCCACCGCCTCCTCTTGACTCACTTGATGGTGCGGACCTCAAAGCCAGGCCACAAGGCAGACACGACCTGGTGTGGCGTAGACATCCCGCTCGTCCATAAATTCCGCATCGCTGTCCGCCACTGAAAGTCCTCCCGCCTTTTCAACTACTTACCACCACCGTCCCGCCACTCCATACGAAATGCCCGGCACTCCCACTCGCCCGAACCCTGACCTGGAGGGCTTCTCCTCCGAAGACGAAGCGACTGGTGCGTCGTTGATTGTTATAGAAGTCCTGATAACAATAAGAGCTCACTGCGGTCATCAGCAACGCCTGGTCCCACCATACCTCCACTCACTGGTACGTGGCAACGCTCGCCACACCGTTGAGACAATAAGCTGATGACGTGACCAGCCTTGTCCCCGAGCTTCTTGTGCGATATTGTGCTCCTTGCATACGTCCTAGTGCGCTGACAATGGAAATTTTGTAGCGGGAGCATTCTGAATCTATCTTTGAATTTGTTCAGATGGTCTCTGTTTGACGCCGCGCCGCGTACCATTCCTTCGTGTGGAGACCTAGCACCGTCTGCACCACGTGCTCGTACGCCGCTCTAATCTGTGCGTCGATTCTGCAATGAATGACCGACCTTTTTCAGTCGTAGCACCACCGCCTCCGCCGCACACGCCTTACCATAGACCAAATCGCCACTACGGAGGTTACCGTCGGGTTCATGAACGTCGGGCTACCCCCTACCCTCGGACTCCTTCCCATCTTTCCGTGTCTCAAGAACGCCAAGAGGTTCTCCCTGCACGACAATCTCGCCTTCCTCCCTGTGACCAACACTCTCCATCTCCATCTCCCCCGCCCGTTGGTTCATCTCGCCTGCCACTCCCTTGGGAGGGCGCCTGGTATGACGTTGACCGCTCGTACGGGGCTGCCCGTTCCAGCCGCCCTACGCCGACTCGGCAGCCTGTATCCCCCCCGCCTGTTGCCTCTTCGTCCCGCCAGCCTCCTCGTCGACAGGGTGCCTTCCATGCAGACTATCCCCCTCTTTGGGGATCAGGTAGCGGCATTCCGGAAACACATGTGACTGGACGCAGCCGTGAATGGCTGGAACTAGAAGAGGGTAAGCATACTTCACCTGATCTCGTGCATCCGCGTGCTCATCATTGCATCCTATTGGCAGACTTCGCAGAGAGTGTAGGACCAGTCGTTTCCAACGCCGTCAAAGAAGGAATCATTCAACTTCTTCTTCGGCACAAGAAACAGCGAAACTTTTGCGAGAACGAGCTGAACAAACTCACCGATCATGAGATTGTTCGCAGTTGGGCCCAACGCCGGTGGGGAATGTACTTGAAGGCGCTGGAAGGCCCCACTCGATTCCCTTCACCTCCACGCGCGGACGATGCGGCGGACCACGATGGCGCTCCTCAGCCGGAAGACTTCGACTACCCCGAAGTCCAGGACGATGAGGACCTGTACGAGCCTGCCGTTGCACCCTCGCCGCAGATCGACCACGTAGTCCCTGCCGCTGTAATTTCGCCGCGGATCGGTAACCTCGTACATGCGACCTTCGAGCGCCGCGAGCAGGACGACGATGGACGGACGTACGCCGGGTCCCCTTCTTCCCGTGTCTCTCCCGCGTCCTCTCCCGCCCCTTCCGTCGCCCCCGGCCCTGTTCCTGCTGCTCCCCTTCCCGCCGCTCTCATCACCCCTGCCCCATCGCGCGAAGTCACTCCCGCACTCGCCGCAGGCCTCTCCGCCCACTCCACACCCACCCTCGCTACCAACCCCTCCCCGTCAACCTCGCGCAAGCGCGCGCGCCACCCGTCCGACGACGGCGACGACGGCAGGCTCGCCGACACCGAGCGCAGCCCCGGCGACGCCCGCGCGCGCAACCTCCGTCGGCGCACCGCGGGCACCGGCGCCTCGTTCACCGCCGCGCGCGGGCCCCGCCGTTCGCAACGCATCGCGCGCAGGTCCGGAACGGCCGCAACGCACGCACCGCAGCCGGCGTCGACTTCGACTGCGCCCGCGCGCCCGCGCTTGGCGATCGACGGGCCGGCGCACCTCCGCGCGTCGTCGTCGTCGATGTCTCCCGGCCACTCGATGGGCTCGCGCCCGCCGTGGGCGGTGCGCGCGCGCCAGGAGCGGCTGAGGACCGCGTCGTTGCCTGCGCGCGGGGCGACGGAGGAGCAGGAGGAGAGGGAGGTCGAGGCGGAGGTCTGCGCCGGGCCTTCTACCCTCGTGCCTGCTCCTATGGAGGCGGAGATGAAGGTGGAGGCGGGGCCGTCGATGGTGCTGCGGTCGCGCAAGCGCGCTCGGGCGCAGGAGGACGAGAAGGTGGACGAGAGCGAAACGATGGAGGACGACGAGGACGACTACGAGCCGCCCCGCAAGCGGAGGAGGGTCGCGAAGAAGGTCAACAAGGGCAAGGGCAAGGCGCGGGACGACGGCAACGACGAAGCCGACGACGACGACAACGCGGAGAAGAAGTCGCCTCGCAAGAGCCGTCGCGGTGGTGGACGCCGCAAGGGCAAGGCGCGCGCGCTAAACTGAGCGGGGATCCCGTCCAACCCGTATTGTTCTTGCACCGTCACCCCACGCCCTCGCGATGTCGCCACTCGCCCTCGCCTGATTCTTCTACATCCTAGCCAGCCGCCTGGCGCGCTCAACCCCCGCGCCGTATACCCGTCCTACAGACCACCCCGACACAATACCCCCTTCCGAACTCTTCCGTCGTCGTCGTCGTCGTCGTCGTCGTCACCTCAGGCCTCAAGCCGTCGACCTCTCCTCCTCTCGTCACATTGTTCTCCCCATCTTGTTTCTCTCGCTCTCGCCATCGCCCCCGCCATCACCATCGCTCTCGCCCCCGCCATCACCATCGCCTTAGCTCAATAGCCTCTCTCCTATACCTTCTTCTCCTTCAACCAGAGCTCTCGTGCCTTGCTCTGGATCTCGCCTTCGCCTTCGTTGTTTCGTTTTTTGTATTGTGTCTCTCCTGTGTTCCTCGTTTCGTTTCTCGGGTTTCGTGTCTCGTGTCTCGTTCTTGCGCTCTTCGCTTTGTACGCAGGCTATAGTAGTGTACTGGCTCGCGTTGTAATGGCTCGGCTGACCTGGACATTTCCTGTGGCGTGTGCGCTTTGTATAATGGCACTCCTGGCTTGTGTTGTGCTGCTGCTTCTCCACTTCACTCGAGTGCTCTCCCCAAGTGCTGAAACCAAGACGCAGCCCTCTCTTCATAGCCCAGTCGTGCAAAGGGGTGAGCAAAGCAAATTATACAGCGTATATCGGACGAAGCAAAGTACAACAAGAAGACGACATGTATGTGTATGGTCAGACTGTCCACTCTATCCAATCTGCGCAAAGTTCTGCACAGATTGCGGTAAAGTGATTAAGGAAATATTTACTCGATCTACGGGGGCGAGGGCACTCCTAGAGCTTCAAGACCCAGTCCTCGATCTCGCCCCACACCGTGTCCCGCACGCGCTCATCCCACCAGCCCATCATGAGGACGTCGTGCGGCGCGTCGGGCACCCAGACCGTGTGCACCCCGACGCCGTCGCGCTCCATCGCGCCCACGAGCTTCGTCACCTCGCGCTCGAGCCGCTCCGCGTCCCCGAGCACGACGCACGCGCGCGGGAACTCGGAGAACAGGCTGAGCCCGCGCGGGCTCGCGATCACCGGGCGCTGTAGGCTCGTGGGCGAGCGCCCGTCGCTGGTGCCCGCCGCGGACGACGCGAACGTCGGCGGGCCGGTGACGAGCCCGGCGGGGACGGAGAAGCCGAGGACGGGCGTCGCGGGCACGGGCGTCGCGGGCGCGGAGTCCATCGTGCGCAGGAAGCGGCGCGTGTGGGTGTCCATCTGGGCGATGGTGAGGTCGGCGACGGAGGCGGCGAAGGCGTCGCCGTAGAAGGCGGTGAGGACGCGCATCGACGCAGGGGATACGTAGGGGGAGTGCATCGTCTCGAGTGGGTTGTGGCCGAGGAAGGTGCGCTGGAGGAGAGCGCGGGGCTCGGGGGTATCGACGAGGTAGTCGGTGTTGGCGTGCGGGCGGGGAAGGTACGAAGATGGAGTTTCGGGGAAAGCGTGCGCTGGGGGCGGGAGTTAGGACATGAGGGAGTAGTAATTAGGTCTCGCTTACAAGGGTCGCACGAAGGCGAGAGAAGTAGTAGAGCGTGCGGAGGAGGGAGCAAGCCCTCGTCGCGATCCATCGTGTGAGTGCAAGGACGAGGTTTCCACCTGCACTGTCGCCAATAAGGACGATCTTGCAGCCTAGGTTGGCAGTCTCCACCGCGACGCGAGCGTGTATTTCGTCGTTCTCTCGTTTGTTCTTACTACGCTCCTGGTAGTCGTGGCATTGACTGTCAGGTAATCGCTGAGAACCTTGATGGCTTTTCCTGACTCGTCCTCTTCTGCCGGTTTCGCCTTGTCGTGGGTAACAGTCACCTTCGTGGCGTGTCTCTGATGGCGCTGAACTATGTGTGCATACACCGCTGCGGCGTCTTGTACTGCAGCAGGGAACGGTGCGTGTTGTAGGAGTCGGTACTCGACGGCATGTATCTCCGTGAACGCCTTGTCCTATCAAGCCTGTAAGGACTCGCTGCGGTCTCGAAAGGTTGGGACGCACCTTCATTAGCCGGGCAGGTATCTTGGATGTGCTTGAATTCTCGTGTGCAGACATATGACAATATCCTCCACCGTGCATAAATATACCAATGACTGGCACTTCTGCCGCACTCTCGATATCTGCATTGAGGGTATCGTCTGAGCTTGTCTCAGCAGCCGGTGAACACGATTATCGTCGGGACAGCTCGGAATAACTGGGAACGGGGATCAATGCACTTCGCACATGCAAGACGACGACGCTCATAGTGAGAACGCTACTTTTAGGTCGCTCCTTGGGCCACACGAAGCATCCCACGCGCTTGAACGGCACCTGGGATCCACGATGACGCCACTACGTAGCCGCTCCGGGAGGGGTCGACCCATTCGAAACGCGTGTGCTTGAGGGAGCGATTGCTGCATGGAGCGTCTGGGTCGCGGACCCCCAGGTGACGCCGGCGAGCTCGGTGACCCGGTAGACGCGGCGAGTGAAGTTGACGGAGATGCAACACTTGATGGACCAAGAAGGGCGGGGGCGACGGCTGCGGGGCATGACACCGTAGTAGGCGGCCCACCAAATGCCGAGGATGAGGGTGGTGAAGAGCCTCTGCGCGACGTAGAGCGACTTGAGAGGCTCGCGAGCGTAGGGCATGTCATCTTGGTATGCCTGCTTGGGAGGGGCCATGGCGTGTAGAGGCCGCGTCGTGAGGGTCGTGAGGGATCGTGTATGAGGCAGTCGTGTATTGAAGTAGGGAGGAAGGTGGGGGGGTTAGGGAGAGGAGAGAGTGAGCATGGCGGACGCTTGTGTGGGGGCAGTGGGTGGTAGTATCCTCGCTCTGACGTCATACCGGAGAACATACGGCGACTGCGCCACTTCCACGACAAGTACACACAACGCCCCCAGAAAGCGCGGAGGCCGCGATCGCGGATCGAGCGAGGCGCTGTCGTCACTTTCCGTCGCCTGCGATCTTGCGAAGTTGCGATGGACGCCGTGGGCGGATAAGTACACGGCTCGTCCTCTCTCCGTCCCCGTCTCCCGCTCTCCCCCACTGTACACCCACGATGGCCGGCCCGGTGCACGTCCTCGATAATGACTACCTCGCCATCTCTCTTCTCGTCACCGTCGCCTACCAGATGCTCGGCTTTGCGATTGCGTGGACGTTCCAGGTCTCGATACTTCTTTGCCTTTTCGTCGTACTATGCTCATCTTCTCCTAGTTCGACAAAATCACCGACTTCACTGGAGGTAAGCCCGACAGTTCCATACTTACGGGGCATCAGACTGACATTTGTGCGCGCGTAGGATCAAACTTCTTCATCCTTTGTACGTCTGCGACTGTCGCCGTAGACCCATGATGTGTATGTTAAAAATACGGATTTCAGCCCTCCTAACGCTGCTCCTTGGGCAACACTTCGCGGCCAGGAACATCGTCACTAGTGTTTTCGTCATGATCTGGGCCGCTCGTTTGGCAGGTGGGGCCAGATCCGACCGGTCGCCATATGGGTCGCTGAAATGCCTGCGACTCGCTCAGGTTTCCTCCTTTTCCGCGTCTTGAAGACAGGCAGCGACACTCGGTTCGATGACATCCGGTCTCATTTCTTCAAATTCTTCGGTGTGTATAGCCTCGCTTGATTTGATGATGGACGCAGGTCGCTGACGGGTTCAACACTGACAGGCTTCTGGGTGGGTGAGTGATGCGTCAAAATGGGCCATTGGCGCACATGGATGGACTGATTCACACGTCACCAGGCCAGATAATTTGGGTCTGGGTGGTGTCTCTACCGGTTATCGTCCTCAACTCGCCCAAGGTATCGAGCGGTGTAGCTCCCGCCTTTGGAACCGCCAGCGACATACTCGGAATCATCATCTGGTCCGTTGGCTGGCTTATAGAGTCCGTCGCCGACTTTCAAAAGTACCGCTACAAAGCGTCTGGACCCCCGAAAGAGAAACTCATCGACGTGCGTCACCGTTAGCTCCCAGTCGATGCACTGCCGTACGGTGGCTCACTCTGCTAACAGTATGGTCTCTGGGCGTGGTCGCGTCATCCTCCGTATTTTGGCGAGTAAGTGGCCGAGATCTCGTCATAGGATCTCTACTCGGCTCACGATCGGCATGCGCAGGATCCTGTGTTGGTGGGGCATCTGGACCCTCGCCGTTGCTCCAAGCGTCAGTGGAACTGTCAGCCCCGGAGCGCGGGCTGCGCAACTGGCCGCGCTTGTGTCGCCTCTGTTCACTATGGTGTACGTAAACAGCTCTTGCGTATGTCCGTCCATCATCACTCACCAGGTATCACCCAGTCTGCTCCTGTTTGGCTCTGGGGTACCCACCGCCGAGAAACCCGTGGCGCAGAAGTATTACAAGATGTCGTACCCCGACGATGACTCTGGCACAGACAACGACTTCCACGAACGCCAGCCCCAGAACGCGGCGTGGGCAAATTACCAGACGTATCGTGCACAGACGTCGATTCTCGTTCCGATGCCCCCAGCTTTGTATCGCGTGCTCCCGCGCTGGTTGAAGCAGACTGTGTTCCTGGACTTGCCGATGTACGAGTGGGTTCCAGGAAAGGGACAATGATACATCTAGGTGTCGTGTTTGTGGATTTTCTTATATCTGCCTGAATGGAGGATCGCTCCCAACTTGTCCTGAGCATACTTTTGATGACGTCATCAACTCTCTAGACTCGAGCTCGGGTGTTAGCAGCATGTAGAACACGTTGTATTAGCCACCCTCTGGTGCGATTCAGTACATTGCGACAGTCATTGACTCCCAGCAGGCCCCCGAGCTTCTGGGCCCAGCATAACCCCCTTGAGCAAATCCGCAGCTGTCATCATTCGAATGAGTTCGGATTCGGAGGCGTCCTTCCGTGGAAGTACTCACCAATCTCCCCAATGGTATAAGCAACACATTGGGTATGACAACATGGAGTGAGCGGGATGATGCTGAGGTCCGCGACCCGCACGTTCTTCGTCCCATACACCCTGAGCTGCGGGTCCACGACTCCGCCCTTGTCGCGGGGCAACATCGAGCACGTCCAGGTAGCGTGCCAGCTCGTCCCCGAATGCTTCTTGAGCCACTCCACGAGCTCTTCATCGGTCTGCACGTTAGCGCCAGGACTAGTTTCGGGCTCTGATGACGCCCGAGTGAGTTGCTTGCACAGAAGACCAAGGGTTTGTGTGCATACTGAGAATAGAGGCGAGGGGTTCAGTGCGCAGCACCTTGCGAGCGAGCTTGAATTCCGCGAGAAAAGCTAGTGCATCTTGTGGTCGGAGCTAAGTGGAGCACCAAGATATGCGCTCGCGTATGCTCACCGACGTCTTCTTCGAAGCAATGAGGATCGATCTCTGGGACGCTGAGTGGGTCGCTGGAAGTAATGTGCTGAAACCGACCGGTGTTGGTGATCCCCTTCAACCTCAGCTATGACGCTCGCGGCTCACCACAGTGCCCCTAGAGAAAGGTCTGTGCATAAACACGTTCAACGACATGTACTTCCCGCCCGGGCGTGGCACGCCTGGTTCTTCGTTAATTCGCGGCTCCCGTACAATCTTGCGGAATGCTTACTCGTTCTACCACGAAATGACGGGGCCGGCAGCAACTCGAAGGACGGAACGTCGTTCTTGTAGTGCTTTAATTGCTCCGCATACTGTTCTGGCAGTCCCGGGACGCCTTCTCCGGAGGGAATCTTCTCGACGATCGCCTTGGCACGCTCGGGGTCCACAGCCGACAGGCTATTCATCGACAAACAAGTCGTGCAGAGAGTATACAGCCCTTTCCCCTCCTCGCTGTAGATACCGTCAGCTGCCCATCACAAAAAACATAGACCAAACAAGACGTACAGTAGCTTAACTTGTTCCGCATCCACAAGGGGGTCGCGGAGCGGATCGTGGTAACCCACTTCTCCGGGTCTCTCGTTTCTGTCACCTCTGCGATGAGCCGAGCGACTTCAGCACGGACAGATAACGCAACGCACCGTGGACCACACTCGCCATCAAATGTTCTTGCAGGTTCGTGCCTACGGCGGGTAGATCCACCTTCGTTTTGATACCGCACTTTTTCAGGACGCTGGTATCGCCGATGCCCGACAGCTCCAGAATTTGAGGAGATTGAATAGTCCTATGCAAACCGCAACAAGTAAGCGCTGTGACGCATGATAGGCAGACAGCTGAAGCCTACTGACCCTGCGGATAGGACAACCTCGCCTTTCACCCGGACTTCATGCCGTACTCCATCGATGCAAAATTCCACAGCCTCCGCGACGGCACCATCGGGGCCATCTACGAGCTTCATACGTGAGACGCGCGCATTCAAAACGACTTTCAGATTTGGACGTGAGCCCGCAGTACGCAGGTAGTCCTGCAGTTCGCGCTGAGTGCCGAAGTACGCCCAAAGGGTGGAACACAATGGAGCTTACTGCTGCCGAAGATCGCCTCATTGTGTGCGGATCGACAGACATGGGATCAATCTCCACATTGTGCATGCCATTGTTCGCCATCGCCTCGGCGAAGACGGTGTTCCACCCCGGCTGTATCTTTCCGTACGACAGGGCGATTGGGCCTAATCACTGTCATTTGACGTTCCGCAGAAATGGATGCCTAATGACTGACCTTGCGAACCGTACATCGCTTGAGGAACCAATAGCTCGCGTGGTATGGACATGTCTTGAAGTGGCGGAATCAACCTGCGTCGCGATGAGCACTCACCATGCGCGGGTGCGACCAAACGCACCTTTCCACTTTGATGGAGTATTGCTGATAGGTCTCCCAGTTCCATCCCGGGTTACCAAGTCGCTCCCAAGCTGAAGAGACGAGATGAACATCTATTCAGCATCACCTAGAACGTTTCTCACCGTCAATATCCTCTTTCGTCGGGCGATTCCACATACAGAAATTCCCCGCAGATCCTCCTCCAAGCACTCGGGGTCTGTTGTATCCGAGCGCGTCAAAATCTGGCGTCTGAGAGCCAGATATGTTCTCCTCACCGTGGCCACTGCATTATCACGCCGTGAGCATGTGCCTGCGGGATCTACGCGGACATATCAGCTCCTATCAGTTGGAAGCGCAGGCCGTGTGAGGACGCACTGTCTCGAAGCCCCAGTCATGCTCTTTATGGCCAAAGAACTTGCGCTGTTGCGCTGGGAGATCTGTATCGTCACTGTTCAACGCCGAAGCTCATCGTCTACGTCGCGATGGCAAGTTTACAGAGTATAGGATCGTTATCAGGGCTTCCTCCTGCTTCAAGGACGAGCACGGTCTTGTCTGTGTCTTCTGAGAGCCGAGTAGCGACGACTAGGCCCGCTGTACCTCCCCCGATGACGACATAGTCGAACGATTGCCCCGAAACTTGGTCTATGTTCGCGAGGCAAAGCATGCTAAGGGTGGTGCAGTGGAGTCGGGCGTGAGAGTGAAGATTACAGGAGCGTCCGATTCCTGGTCAAAAATCAGTATCACAGTCGGGCGTGAGAGCAGAAGCGCATCTCTTACTACAAGCGTGGCGTTTGTGTACACGGTGACCATCTACACATCGAATTCGTTGCTATGAGCGACCATACATCCTGAGATATATGTGGAGCATGTATATCCTAGCATGATGGCGTCTCTATCCAGAAGCATTCCAAGGTAGGAACTCGAGAGGCCTCAACTGGGCGGGAAGCCCGCTCCACCAGTCTTTCGCAGACATTAACGACCTGTCTTGTTGTTTCACCTGGGTGCGAACTCGTCAGGGTGTGGCCTCGACTACAAGGTAAACATTCAAGCACACCTTCTGTACGGCGATGAAGCTGTCGTCTGCGCAGCGAACGAAGAACGTTTTCATGGGTTTGTGGTAGAACGCCACTCCAGCATGAGGCATCTGGTCCTCCAACTCAGAGGGAGCGGGCACTTCGGTCACTTCGTGAATCTGTAGCGACTGGTTCGTGCTGAGACGGGCGATGAGGGGTTGCTGGTGACACGCTTGTCAGAAGGTGGTTCGCGCTTGCTACTATCATAACTCACTTGGTGCGCAATGCCACGATGCAATGCCGCAATCTCAGCTGCTGTCTGTTTCCTAAAGTCAACTTGCGACTGTTCAATGGTGATTAGAGGAGCACGGCGCTGAGCGTGACCAGCCTGCGGCCGGCGAATGTCCTAGAATCAGATGACAGGTAAGCGTCGTGGCGATCCGAAGCTTGTGTCGAACACCTACTTTGTTGACCATCATAGCTCGCATAACAGACACGAGAAGGTTCCCTCCTCTCAGAGCCAACGCGTCTCGAAGGGAAGCAAAGTTCGCATCTTCTGGTACTCTCTGTCAGGTAAATCAGTACATGGCCTGGACCCGCAATCGGCCATGGACAAACCATCTTCTCAGAAGCGAAAATCGAACCGGAGTCGATGTCGTTCCGCTTGTTCTTCTCAAGCATCTCAATGACACACACTCCGGTTTCTTTCACTTGGTCAATGAGGGTGTATTGCAGTGGCGACGGGCCGCGATATTCGGGCAGTAGCGACGGGTGTACATTCAATCTTCGCGACGGTTGTACGCGTCCGAGCAACGACCGAGAGAGAATGCGTCCGAACGACGCCGTCACAAAGAGGTGGTTTGATGGTGGCGGTCTTCCCGGGTCCGAGTAGACGTAGTCAATGAATGGCGAAGGAGCCTGCGCTGAGTCAGTCGACACTTGGGTGGCCGAGTAGATGTGAGATTCACCTCCCACGATCTGAACGCCTTTCGTTCTTGAGGGATCGTGTGGACCTGTAGCCCCGCTTCTTGCGCGAGTAGTTTGAGAGGTGCTAAGCAATGAACTATTAGCGGATGGACGAGAACGTCACAACTCCTCACGAACATATTGACAAGACGGACCCTCGACGGCCGATCTTCATGTCAGGCTGCGTGACAACCTGAATGTCCTGCCATACATCTGCGTGAACCCCCATACCGTTAGCAACGCGTGTTCCCCCGAAAGGTCGAACTCACCTTTGGCTTGAAGCAATTGCTGCATAACAACACACGAGAATTCGTCACGTCCAAAGAAAAGGACTTTGAACGGCTCTGACGTGGCCGTGGAATACGCGCGGGCGCGAGCACGACTCAACCAGCGCCACGAAGTGCATGAGCGACGCGCATATAGCATGGCGGTCGTCGCTGCCGCTGTGGTGACGGTCCGAGTGAAAGAGGTGGGAGGGTGTGACTTGGGCGAGACGTGACGCGACGCGAGCGTGAGCGCACGCGTCGCTCACTTCAACTTGCCATAGACGGGCATGTTCCGCCTCCCGCCCTGACGGCGGCATCCCCCCGGATCTAGAGTTAACACATGTCTTGCTCCGGACGCCCTCGTCGGCGACGTGCCAGGCGCGTCCCGGGCTTCTTAGCTCGCCGCACCCCGCACTCTCCCCCGCAGTCTCCCTGCTGCTTCCGCCTGCGCTCCTCCGCTTCCACTTCCACCCACTATGCCTCTTCATACCAAGCTCACGCAGTTGCTGGGATTCGCGTGTGAGTCTTGTTGAACTATGCACACCTGCACCCGCTGATCATAGCACCGAAGTCCGTGGTACAGGGCGGTATGCAATGGTAAGACCCGCTCGCGCAAATATGAACTTCATAAAGTCTAAGCTCGCGTCTCTGAAGGGTTGGCCTACCTCAACTGGCAGCAGCAGTTTCGAATG
>NW_025954566.1:0-21617 GCF_022376455.1 Epithele typhae
GGGGTGCCGAGTCCGACCTAGACGCCTTCTGCTCCGTTGAGCGGGCTTCAGCGTTGGGACCCGACTGTCGCAAGGGCTTTTCTTCCTTTTCTGGGTCGCGGAGGCCGGAAGATGGCGCGATAACCTCGAGGGTGGAACGATGGGGGATGGGTGGTGGTGCGGAAACGGACTGAGGCGCATAAACCGGAGGGGAGTCTCCGCACGAGAGACCGGGCGCGACGATGTCTTCAAGGGTAGATCGATGGGGCAGGGGCTTGATCAAACTCCTCTGGTACGCGCGCGGCCCCCCAGACCCCGAACCACACCCAAGGCCGGGTTCGACCAATTCCTCCAGTGTGTCGCGGTGAGGGAGTGGCGTATATGGGACCTTCGTGCTGCTGGCGCGCGTCCCGTTCAACGTGTGCTCGGGAACTGGAGAGGAAGTTGTGGGAGACAAATTCATGGGCGTGTCATTCGCGATTGTAGGAGGAACGGCGATTCCGTTGGTCTCGCCGCCGAGTTACCACTGCAAGTGCATGAATTCTGGTGCCGCAACGCCGGGTTGGGGAAAGTGTTGTAGGTCGATCCTAATGAAGTATACCTGCCGGACTCGTCAGTGAGGATTTATGATCGCATGAAGTGTAGAAACTTACCCTTCATCATACAGACTACAGTATGGCACGTTGAACTTCTGGAGATAGGACCAGACGTCTGCATACGACCAGTTGATGATCGGGTTCACGCGCACGAAGCGGGGCCAGTCGGCGTCGGTGGGGTTGCGGTATCCCAGTTTCGCTGTCAACTAAATTCAACATCTGTGGTCGCGGACAGATGAAAATAAAAGATGCACAGAAGCAGCCATATCTCGAAACTAGGACCGAAGTCTCTGACTCTTGGAAGCCCGACGTGGAGCATATCTTCAGTCCCCCAGAAACCATCACCCGGTATATGTATGCTCATAGCGCACAAACAAAAGCGATGACCGACTCTTTGGAACAATGACTTCATCCAGTTCCGAACCATGCATGTCTGGCCACCAAATGTGTTACGCCGGCGCATATAGTCGGTCTGTGCCCATGAGACGCAAAGCGTGACTTCCGCGGGGATATACCATGTGGTTCTCGAAATATGGACAGAAACGCAGATACAAAACTCACCTCCGTGCGGATCGGTCCTCCTCGTACCAATCATGATCGCTTCGACCTCTGGGAAGCGTGACTTGTACAAGCTCAAGGCTATCCTCATTCCTTCTCCGCCTTTGACGTGCGTGGGCCGTTCCACAACTGGGGCCAAGTGCGCACCAGGAGTGGGAACGGATTCCACGGGAAACGCGGGTCCATTAGGAGACGGGCATTCGAAGAGAGAGAGGTTGTACTCCGTTGCCGCATCGTGAATGAAGTCCTCCAATTGGGGAAACGGGGATGGAACGGGAATGTAGACGGCGGTAAGGGGCTTCGGGGAGGGGGTGCGACGGCCCAAGCTTGCAGAAACGAGGTGGAGGAGGACGGTACCTGCATATGTTGTCCATGAGCTTCCATGCTTCCATGCATTAAATCAGACTATATGCGCACAATCTTTGCCGCCATTGAAGCTGAGAGAAACCCGATCTTGGCTGCATACAGCCAGATTAGGAGACAGGCCAGAAAGCGAAGAAGGAGAGAACGCACCCCCATGTCTGGAATGCGTCGTCTATGACGTCCAACGCCTCCTTCACGGGGCCGGCTAGAGGATCTTGAGAAGTCGCTAACTTGTAGACATCCTTCGCGAGCGTGGCGTAGTCGACCCCGCGCATGATGCAGTGGGCAGTGAGAGTTGTCGTCGGTGTGTATCGTAGGCTGTTCGGAGCGGAGGGAGAGAGCTAGTTAGCCGGGTTCACACGGAAAGGCGCGCCAGTATCGAAGGTGCCGGTCGAGGATTACGCACTGTCTCTGGAGAGTTCGACGGTGAAGGTCTGGAGGCCCTCGCGTCTGTAGGGGAGGAGGGTCGTCGGCAACGGAGGGGGCTTGGAAGAGACAGGAGAAAGGAGTGGGACCAACTGACGCTTCGACGATGCGTTCATTCGGCATCGTTGGGCGCCTAATCACGATCATGTAACCGTCAACGCGATCCTCACGATTGTCATGGATCACGTGACTTTACTGACTCAGCACGTCACGCGAAATGGCAATTGACGGCGCCGGTCTTGGCTCCCGGTCGGCGAGCAGTGCTGCGAACGGTGCTCGGCAAGCGCGACTGCGCTAATTGTCATATGCTCATGCATTGGACACGGCATTGCTCCCGAATGGACGCTGCGTTATCACGAAAGCTTCGCCATTTCTTTCACTTTCAGTAAGCGCTGAGTGCCTACATATGTATATCCATTTCAAGCGTCTCACTGTGACTCCTCGCCTTGATTTCGGGACTGAACACTCCGACAAAGCGCGCCAATACTTTCAAAGTGAGGGCGAGGTCCCGTATTGGCTGAAGGTGTGTTCATTCTTCGAAATTCATAATCAAACAAATAGAGCGAAATCGGGTCGGGACTGAGTACCTCCGTCGTCTTCTAGCACACCTGCGGCCCCACATTCACCTTCATCACCTTCCATGGCTCCTCCAGGGAATGACGAGTCACCCGGATAGCCATAGCTTCCTTCCATCGGTACACTGCGATCAATTTCCTCGTTTTTAGCTGCCGAAGTAACACGCCGCTTCACGTGTATGGATTGGCGTACGAGATCCAACTTCCTTGACCCCGAAAATACGGATTTCGCTTTCGCTGGTTGCACCGCTGTGCTCTCACACCTCGTGGTCTCCTGGTGCCTCCCCGATTGTTCACCCTATGTCTTTGTAGTCCCAACATCGCCGCACCACCAGCCCGCCCATCTTATCGAGCGCACCTTGAGCCTCGAGCGGCGCGGCGACCATCCAGCCCATCAGTCGATTCGCTCGTATAGTTGTTAAGTCGGCCACCTCTCCCCCTACCGAGTACCACAGCTCTTTTCGTGTAAGTTGTAGGCCACTCTTTTCAGTGTGGAGGTGAAGTTGATCAGCACGAAATGTTCCAGCCGGTTGTGGAGTCCGATAAAGTCGCAGAAGTTCATTGAGTGCCGATTGAGCGTCTATCTCCTGTTTGATTGTGCTTACTAATATCACGTGGGTTCGGACCACTGCCTCGATCTTGCGCTCACCACCGCTTACTACCGGTCCAATATCGACAGGGCTTAGCGACCATATGTGCAGCCCACAGCGGGATCTGGAGAAAGAAATATGTGCTTTTTGTAATCCTCAGTAAGTACTTCTGATGACTCATCGTCATCCAATGTCGCTGATAGCGATACGAATACTTGAGCGGAAGTTGAAAAGTCACGCGCACTCCCAGGCTGCACATGCCTTCTAGATCCTGATGCATTCACTCTCGATGGTGCGTCTCGGAACAACCCATTACATTCAGGTTGTCACAATGCTCTTAGAGGACTACTTCCGACCCTATGTTGTTGTCTAGCCTACGGGCTTCGCGGGGGTTTCGCCCCCGATGATTACCCGGCTGCCTGCTCAGGTGGGGCGACCACTAGATCCGCCGCACTCCGGGACTCAATCCATCATGTCACATCGCACATCAGTGCCCGAGGTAGAGGCATTTGCTCGGCGCGGGACGCTATACTTCCTGCGCCCCGCGTTTTGCGGGGTGGTACAAGTAGCTGCCGCTGCGCCTCGTTGACGCTTAGCGCACCCTCACCTCCCATTGCAAGCTCCTAAATGATGCACAGAACTGTCTCTTTGCTTGGAGCGCTTTTCTTTGTCGCCGGTGCTATCGCTCAATCCACTGCACCCCAGTACGGCCAGGTGCGTTGACGGCTCTCTGGTTCCTTGCTTCTCACCCTGACTGCATGTGCAGTGCGGTGGTCAAGGCTGGGCGGGTGCTACAACCTGCCCCTCAGGCTGGTCTTGCAATTTCCTCAACCCGTTCTACTCACAATGCCTCCCCGGCCCGGCGTCCACCACTACCACCAGCACGAGCGGTAGCACCACCTCAGGCGGCGCCTCGTCCACTTCGACCACGACCGCGCCAAGCGGGACCACGACCCTCCAAGCAGGCAATTCCTTCATCCGCGCTGTCGTAAGTCCCCTCGCGTCCGCATGTTTTCGGCACCGCGCACTCCAAGTCTGACGCGCACGCGCGACGTAACTCGCTTCCAGGAGGACCCGAACTTCCACAAGTACCTCCGCTCGGAGACGATCGGGACCGCGTCCGACGCGGTGCTTGGCGACCCGGACACCGCGGCGCAGTTCCAGATCAACAACGGGCAGCTGGTGCAGCTGGTACCTGGCGGCACGAAGCTCTACGCGGTCGTTGAGGCGCGCGCCAACTCGACGGTGACGAAGCTCAAGATGTCGTGGTCAAGCGAGCCCGCGAGTGGGAGCAACGCCGGGACGTTCATGTGGTCTGGCGACACCGTCGAGTGGTCGAGCCCAACGGTCTCCCGCCCGCAGCTCAACGTGAGTGCTCTGGAGAGGCGGCGGTGCGTGGTGTCCCTGTAACGAGAGGCTGACGCGTGAACAGGCGTGGCTCATCTGCCCCGATGCTAACGGGAACAAAGACGTGTACATCAACCTCGGGAACTACGACTACATGACTCCTGCGGGCTGCGCCGACGAGACGATCCATGCGTACACTGGCGCGACCGCGACCGCTTGAGCCAAGTGGGAACTGGGCACACTGGGCAGCGGGCGCGGAGTCGACAAAGGGGCTTGTAAAACATGCACGATGTACACCGCAGTCTGCGCATTGCGTGAAGGAGTATGCGAGCGTATTTGACAATAGTTGTTGGTGCCGTTGCGTGAAGGTACTGGCAGTGACTTTTCCCGACAAGCTCGGAGAGTGAGATATGTATGTAGGCGCCCACTCATACCGCGGTGTGATGCCGCCGAGATCGACTCCGGGTCTTGCCTCCCTTTTTAAGCTTTTCTACGACCACCACAACCCGTTTCGCCACTTCCCCCCCTGGCTGACTGGCGACGGCTCCAACTGACCCACACATATTCTACACACAAAAACTGCTCAGATTCTCTGAGTAGGTGGTGTGACTACGTCCCACGTCATTTCCGGTACACTCATCTCCGTCCACTCCAGCGCATCCGCAGCCTTAGAATTTGTCCTGCTTTTTGTTGTACTACTGGCTCACCGCCGCCCGGGGCTCTTAATCTTCGACGTATGATAGTGAATGCGTCGCATGACCATGTGTACGTCTCGCATCTCCGTACTTGCTGCCTCACTGCACATACATATATATGCTAATGACGTGTCGACGACTCCAGCATCGATGACTCTTTTCGAGTGGTTTTGTGGCCTCCTTGGCGGGGTATATGCGCTTTCCCTGCTTCATAGACTTTTGAAACGCACGCGGGCTCCCTTTGTCACGCTTCACACTTCACCGAGATCCGCTAGATTGGCTCGGAACGCCGGAGAGTCAGATCTCTCGCTCAGGGAACTCATCGCGCAGCAGGTTCCCGAACTGACCGCCGCCGCAAAGTTCGACAGAGCATGGTGGCTGCCTGGGTATGTCGTATCTCGCCAGTGCGCGAGTATGCACTGACAGTGCTTTCCGCAGCGGCCATCTTCAGACAATGTATTCCTCTCTTGGGGATTTCAGCAAGGTTGACACGATTGTCTATGAACGGTCAGCCTTCATACTTATCACCTCGCCCATTTTTCCTAACGCTATTGTACAGCAAATATCTCGAGCTCCCTGACGGGGGTATGAACTCTCCGTTCATGATTCCCTGACACGTCATCAGCTGATGAAGCCTCTTAGGAATTCTCGGACTGGACATTACCCCGCCATTGAGCGTTCAACCCATCTCCGAGTCGGAAAATGTGCTCCTCGTCGCTCACGGGCTCACCGGGGGCTCGCACGAATCATATGTCCGAGCTGTGCTCGCGCGCATTGCTCAGCCTGCACTGGGCGATGCTCCTCCATCGCGGCGCTTCCGGGCGGTAGTGCTCAACTTCCGCGGATGCAACGGCAGCCCAGTCGTAACTCCGCGGCTATACCACGTAAGTCGTTCATCCCGCGAATTTCACGCCCATCTGAACGGCATAATGACTTAGGCCGGCTCTTCGGACGACGTAAGGCATGTGGTGCTCTGGATATGCCACACCTTTCCGTCGTGTTCGATGTACGGGCTTGGTGGGTTCTTGTTCTGTGCGAGCTGCTCCGCGGCTCATTTATCCGTATTCTTTAGGGTTCTCCCTGGGGGCCAACATCCTTACCAAATACGCGGGAGAAGAGGGAGAAGGCTGTCCTCTCTCAGGTCTTGTGACGCTCGCGAATCCCTGGGACTTCGTTTACGGCAGCCACTTTCTCCCAAGCACTCTCATCGGAAGGCACGTTTATCGCTGGGTCCTCGGAGGGGCACTTCGCAGATTGCTTCATTTGCACCGGCGAGCCTTCCTGGATGCTCCGGAGCTGTCTGTCCCCCACTCGGTGCTCGAAGATGTATTCAACCGTCCGAGCATCACGCTGGGGCAGTACGATACCATCGTGACCGCCCCGATGTATGGTTTTGAGGACGAACAACACTATTACAGGACCATCAGCTCGATCCGGGTCATCCCCAACATAAAGATCCCTTGCTTGTCAATCAATAGCCTGGACGATCCAATCACTGGATCCGGTGGTCTTCCAATCCAAGAGGCAAGTAAACCTCGTCGTACCGCTTCTCCCTCGACGCACTTTAACATCAGTTCCTTTTCCAGGCCGCGAACAGCCCGTACCTCGTCCTGGCCGTCACAAATGGCGGCGGCCACCTTGGCTGGTTTGAGCATGGGCGCGGCGGCCGTGGTGTTCGGCGATGGTACGTCAAACCGGTCGAGCAGTACCTCGCCGCTCTCGTCGGGGTGAGCCGCCTTCCGGCTTTCGAACCCGGCCATTGCGCGCTGACAGATGACCTCTTTCTCCGCGGCGCGCCTGCCAGTATGGGCTCGCGCGCCGCCCCAAGCCGCACGCTACAGTGCTGGGAGCCGATTTTGCGCGACAGGAGGACCGCGCAGACGTTGGGTTTAGGGAGCTCAGTCGGGAGCAGTCCGAGCTTCTTGTCAGCGGGGCAGCCGAGTCCAAACTGTTCACGGGATGGTGAAAGTGGACGGAGCAGTTTGTTTCATAGACTGTACGATGGTTTCGGGACCTACTTTGCCTGGTATTAGACTCCGCGGCTATGTGTGGGTGCCGGAGCCGACGGTGAGGCATTGTCGGGTACGGACGGCTGCTCGGTTCGCTGGCTTCACGTATTTCATTCGGAGAAGGCGTTGTGCTGACTCAACTATTCAACAGGCCTCGCGGCAACCTGCTGCTGATTGCGCATCTACGCGATCCTATGACGCACCCCGCTTGTGGCCGCAACGGACGCTGCGAACGGCATCGGGGCGAGGTTTCTGGTCTGTGCACCTGTTGCATGGACTATCACAGGCTACCGCGCTGCTCGGAGTGGAGGCGCGATGCTCCCGGAAGGGCAAACGTTCCCACAGCCCTCAAGCCCAAGTTCCAGCGTGCCTCGTGCATCACAAGCCTTGAACGAACGCCGTTGCTGTCCCTGGATCGCGGAGTGGATTGAACCGAGCCAGGGAGATTGGAGACGATCAGGGTAAGATATTTCCTCATGCTCGGCAAACATGACTTGCGACATGGCCGCGACGAATGTGTATGTAAGTGTCATTTGAGTTCGCCACGTGCCTGCGCGACTACTTCCCCCGCCCCCCAGATGCGCCGATGCAGCCGCGGCGAACGGCCGTCGTATCATCCCGTCCGCGCCTACCCACTGGGCCCCAGGGTGATGAGAGTTTTCCCAAACTTTGGTGTGACATGGCAGATGATTGTTCAAGTTGTCAACCTTCGCGACAAGGCTCGCCGCGCGACACATTGTTTTCCACCCCCAGGCCACCGGCTCCGTGCCTCGCCCCGCGCGCGCTCGCCGTCCCTGCACCTCGCCCCGCGCGACGTCGCCTGCTCTCCGGCCGCAGGGCCGTGCGTCCCGCCCGAGCGTCCCGCGCGCTCCGAGTGCGCGCGCGACCTGCGGTGCGCCCGCCAAGGCGCAAGCGGCCAGCGTCCCAGCGCAGCTGCCGTCCGGCGGCTCCCAGCCGTGCACACGTGCAAATCATCTATGGCTCGTTGAGAACCCTTCATTCGCGCGACAGCTGGGGCCCTGCGTGTCGCCGGCGATCTCGCATTTTCCAGCATAGATAAATTCTCCCGTCCCAATGCCCTGCTCCCTTCCCCCACCACCCCCTCCCGGCCCCGCCCCCCTCCCGCGCCTCCGCTCGTTCTCGTCCGCGCCGCGTTCTCGGCTCCCATGTCTTCTCTCACTGACCTCCCCAGCGCCGCGGGGCACGCGGAGGTGCCGTCCGCTAAGTATTCCGACGATGACCTCCCAGAGTTCACACCCATGCCATGGTACGCACCTTTCTTCTCCCCCTTCGCGCTCTGCTCATGCGCCCACAGGAAGCTGCAGGAAATCCGCGCCGCCATTCCGGGCCATCTGTTTGTCCGCGACACCAAGCGCGGCCTCGCATGGCTCGCGGTCGACCTGCTCATGGCCGCGGCGTGTTGGACCGCTGCGCTCCGCATCGACCCGGCCTTCAGGGCACCTGCGATGGTCCAGATCTTGTCGCCCACCGGCGCGCACGCCGCGCGCTGGGCATGTTGGGCTGTCTAGTGGGTGCCGATGTGCTTCACTTCGCCCGCGTGCGTGCCTAACGCGTTCTGGCTCCTTTTAGCTGGTGGTTCCAGGGCCTGATCTTCACCGGCATTTGGGTCATCGGCCATGAGGTCAGTAGTTGGGGTGGAGTGTGTCCCCGCTCGCCCGCGCCCGCTAACGCCTTATAGTGCGGCCACGGCGCCTTTTCACCCAGCCAGCGCGTCTGCGACGTGATAGGCTACGTGAGTCGGGCCCAGGAATGGACTAGCTCCGGGAGCTAACCCGCGCGGTCCCGCTCAGGTTACACACACGCTGCTGTGGACGCCGTATTTCAGCTGGAAGATCTCTCACCACCGTCACCACTGCAACCACGCGTCGATGGAGCGCGACGAGGTGTATGTGCCCAAGACCCGCAGCGACCTTGGCATCCCGCCAGAGAGCGCGCACCACGAGATCGACTGGGACGAGTACTTTGGCGACACCCCTATCTACACGCTGTTCACGCTCGTGCGGCAACAACTGCTCGCGTTCCCGGCCTACCTCCGTCAGTCAGGCCCGGTTGTGATCGGTGTTTGGATTCTGGCGCTCATCGCTGTCGCGCAGTCTTCAATGTCTCGGGACAAAAAGACTACCCCAAGTGGACCAACCATTTCGACCGTGAGTCCCCGATTTTGTTTGGTACGCAGTGCCTGAAGGGCTGACGTTACCGTCCGACCCAGCGAGCTCGATTCTTTTCACCAAGGAGCAGTGGGGAGTCGTCTGGATCTCCAACCTGGGTATCCTCACGATGATGGCTGTCATCCACTTAGCCTCTATCACTTGGGGCGCAGCGGCCGTCGTGAAGTTGTACGGCATTCCGTGGTTGTGCGTGACCCACTGGTGCGTCTCCTTATCCGCCCCGATATCTCTCGAGCTGACCCCGACTCTGCTCCTCGGGGACTTCTTCTCCCCCGTCTCGCCGCCGCCGTTCTACTCTCTGTCGTGTGTGCCCTCGTCATGGAATCAACGGCATGCGCGCCCATTGACATACGCGTCCGGGATCCCCTACGACCCCGAATGTTTCGGTGGCCCCGGCGTGCAGGTTCATCATGATTACATACCTGCACCACACCGACCCTGCGTTGCCTCACTACCGCCAGCGGGAGTGGAACTACCAGCGCGGCGCGGCCGCGACTGTGGACCGCGATATACTCGGCTGGATGGGCCGCTTTTTCCTGCACGACGTCGCCCACTACCACGTCGTCCACCACTTCTTCCCCAAGATGCCTTTCTGTGAGAATTTTTGTTTCTCTCCTTGTCGTTTGTTTCTCTCGACTCGTCATGAACTGGATCAACCGTTGATCGGCTGGATACCCGGGTTCGGACCCGTACCTGCGTGCTCCGAGGCGGCTCTCCCTGGACGAGCAAACGGCGCTTGTTCCTGCGACCCGTTCATGATATTGGCTTCGGTCAATGAGTCGGGACTCATCAGTTGCCTGGGATGCCGACGCAGCACGCGGGAGTATTACCATCGCAGGACGGAAGACCCTGGTGAACGATACTAACTATTATTGGCAATTGCAGACCACGGCGCCGAGGCCACTCAGTACCTTAGGGCGTTCATCGGCGAGCACTACCACTATTCTGAGAAACCGGTGTTCAAGGCGCTCTGGGACAACTACAACGACTGCCAGTTCGTCGAGGACGAAGGTGCGTCGTCCACCGCGTACATTTTCGTACACATGTCCCCTGACGGTGGCGTTTCTCGTGCTCTTAGGTGACGTCCTCTTCTACCGGAACAAGAAAGGCCAAGCCGTTCTCCGTCCTGCCGCAAAGTACCGCGGCACCGGTGTGGCCTCCAAAACCTCCGCGACAGCATCTTCTTGAATCCAGCTCGCAGCCCTTCATTGACCTCATGTTTTCTGAATAGACCGAGCGTACCGTAATCGTCCGCGTCTCGCACGGCGTGTCCGCTTCCCCGCATCAGTTGCACTGTCTCGCGATGGTCTCTTCTCCCGCACCTCGTGCCCACTCGCCCTTTCCGGATCGCTTTTTTCTGCTCTGCTAGTCACGCCTATTGTATTGTCAGTATGTAACACACGTACACCAGCCGCACGCTGTCCGCTTGTTTGTATCGCTGTTTCGCACCCCTGCCCTGTTCCTTGCTCTCCATCACTCGTTACCCGTTACACACTCTGTTATGTTCTCGCCACGTTTGTCTACGATTGCTCTCCGCCATGCTTCTGCTTCCATAACGACGTGCCACCGTCCTGCATCTGCATCCCCCCAAATGTATTCTTCATCTATACCACTCTTAATGACTTCACTTGCACGGCCGCCCATCTGCCCAGTCCTCCCCGAACGCATGTCCGAGTACTTTCCGAGTTCTCCGGATGTGCCCTCGTACGCGTTTCCAGCAGTCGCAGTAATAGACTTTCGCGCAGCCTGGGACGCAGCTAATTCCGGACCGTCGTCGCTCAGGCAGGCAGCGCGTTCGCCGACCCGACCCCTGGAGGTGCCTGCGGCGCGAGCGCGCGAGCGACCGTCCGTGGGTATCGCCGTCTGCTGACTCCGCCTGGTTTCTCCGCGGGCCAGCCAGCCCGACCTTTGCAAATGACAGGCTCGGGGGTAGTGTCAGCAAGTCCGGACCGAGGCCCTCGCTCCGCCATCTTCAATCTGCCGGAGAGGGCACACGGGCGGCGACGGACCGCCCCCCAAAGTCCGAACGCCGCGCTCCGCGGACGCGACTCCGCTCCGCGAACCGTGCGCGCCGTCGGCGTCGGGGCTTGGGAGGACGAGTGGCCCGCGCGGCCCTCGGCCTTCGGCGGGTGGAAGCGCGGGCTCGAGCTTCGAGGGATCCAGCTTCGAGGCTCGCGCTTCCGGCCACGCGGCGGCCCTGCGCACGCTTCGCGCTTCACTCGCCCGTCGCGCGCGGGCCCGCTGGGTCTTTTCGGGCCCCGGACGCTCTCAGGCCCTCGGGGGGCAGGCCCTCGGGCATCGGTACGTGGGGAGCATGACGGAGGACGCCAAGCGAGCTCATAGCAAGGTTTGGAAGTCCGACGCCTTCGTGGCGCCGTGGGCTTCGCGCTGCGCACGACGCCCGCCTCGTTCCTGCGCGCGCTGGCGCGTGCCTGCGGAATGTGTCGATCTTTGCGCAGTACCTGGGGGGCGTGGGGCGGACGAAGCGTCGAGGATCCCTCGAGCGCACGGACAGGCGAAGCTGTGGTGTGGAGGCTCCCCGGCGCGCGCGCACGAGGCCGCGATAGGAGATGCCGACGCTGCCCTGCGCGCGATGACGGCGACGAATTGTCGTGATGCTTCGCGGCAAGGGCTTGTGGACGCACGCGCAGCTCGACTTGGTCTAGTGCGAGCCAGCGGGTGCCTGCCGATGCGTGCGCCGTGTCGACCTTCGGAGAAGCTGATGGAGGTGCAATCAAGCGCGGTTTGCGAGTGCGTGGAGGTCCGGCTAGGCAAGTGAGGGAGGCCGACCTCCCTGATGGGCTGCTAGCCTGGACGGGCTGTCGCACGAGTGCGCGTGGGAGAGAACACTGGGGCGAGGACGTGTAGGAGGCGATTGAGGGTTCGGAAGCCCGCCCAGCTCAAAAGGTGCGTCTTGTGGAAAAGGGCTCGCACGAGCCGTGTGCCTGTCGTGTGAATGAGGCGCGAGGCAATCGCGTACGGGGAGCTTTCGCCGGGCCCCCTGGTATATTGCAGGTGCGTCACACCTTCGGCGAGTACAGTTCACATGTCGGGTTTGTTGCACCGTCTTCCACGTACTGGTGTTTTGGGGGTGATACACGTGTGCGGGAAACTGCGGCGGCCTCTTTTGAGAAAATGTCCATTCGGCACATGACAACGTATCAGAACTACAGTCATCGCGATCTGGTGGCATAAGTTTTCTGCTCATCAGATATGTACTTCTCTCCAGTTAACCATATATTCTTCGTTACGTACCTCATTTCCGGCATCACCACCCATGGTGGTAGAAGATTCGGAACATACTGTGGATAGTCCGCGGGAGAACATACTTGTGTTACGGTGGTGTGTTCGAACAACTTCAACGTACGTTGAATATGTTGTGAATGAAGGCAGCTTGTTCGCCTTCAGATGGCCATTTGTTGAAACAAATCCAGAAAAGAAAGGACCGCGTCGTAAACTGGCCAGATGGTGGGAGAGAAAAGCTGAGGGTTTGCTGGACATCCCACAAACAGAGCGCGTGAAGTCCGACAACGTCATGAGCACGTGGTGACTCATGGCCGGCACCTACGGGCCGCCCCGCCGTGCAGTCTGGCAAAACAAGTGACAGACGCTGTCCCCCGCCCTGCCAATGGATTCTGACCATGTACTTGCATGCATCACTCCTTGCGCTGGCAGGCCACTTCCCTGAAGTTTTTGGGCGGTCCAAGATGCGCCGCTGACGTTGATGCCGTTGGGTTTCCTTGGAGGCATATCCTGACCGCGGTTCTTGGTATCGCACGGTCGATTCAGGCTTTTGTTTTACGCTCTACCCTAAGTGACTTTTGAGTGCTGATCTCCGAATAGCAAACTTCCGACATCAAGTAGGACTCGTTAGGCGCCGGTCCGCGATTGATATCTTTGTACTCTTGTTGTACTCTGCTTTGACTCCGCTATGAAATGACTGTCCCGGAGAATGAGCTCCGCTGAAATATTGACACTCCGACCACCACACACGCGGCGGAAAGCCTGTTTTCGATCCCGTTGTGTAGGAGTCCTCTATCGAGCCGGAGTGCTATCGCAACGTCCCGCACGCCGGTTTCTCCACGTCTCGCAGCCAGCCCTCCTCTCCCGGTCCCCTATCTCCGTGGAAGCACCTCAGACGGCTTCGCCGGCCACCCGCTTTCCCTCTCCCCTTCCCCCTCCCCCTCGCGCTCGCGCTCGTCCGACGCGAACGTCGACAGCGCCGTCCGCGACGCTCTCGCGAACCTCGGCCCGTCTCCCCGGAGGGAGCGCGTGCGCAGCTCGACCTCCGACGGCGGCGCGGTGCCGGAGACGAAGCGGTCGCTCGAGACGGAGCGCGAGGAGAAGTCCGAGTCGTGCTCGGGCGCGGCGGTCGCCCACGCGAGCGTCCACCGGGTCTCCTGTTGGTGGTGGAGGGAGCCGCGGGTGTTGAGGCAGAGGCGGGCGGCCTGCCATGTGGGGCTGCGTTAGGCGAGCGACAGGGAGGGGGGAGGGGGAAGACGCACGGAGACGGCGTAGATGACCATGAGCCAGCTGTGTGTGAAAGAGAGCGGGTTGAGATCGGCGACTGAGAGAAGTGTGAGAGGTGAGGGTGGGCGCACACTGTGCCCATGGGGATGATCGCGCGCCCTGCGAAGATGAGCTCGAAGACGAGGTTGAGCAGGTTTCCGACTTCGTGCTGTCGTCAGCGGAGAGGGAAGGGAAGGAAGAGAGGTACGCACTGAAGACGAGGAAGAAGTAAAACGCCGAATCGCGAAGGAAGAGGAAGACAACCGGGCTCGCGCGGCGCATCTCCCAGAACGCAATGGCGTTCGACGATGCCGACGTCTGAGGGGAGAGACTGTAGGCGAACTTGAAAAGTATCAGGATGAAGTATACGCCTATGAGGTGCATCCAGAGGGTCAGAAGGACAACCCAAAAAAGGAGCTAGGACCTGTCGGTCGCTCACAAGTCACGCTCATGGCAACAGCCCTGTCAAAACATGCGTCAATGAGCTCAGGTAAACCGTAGCAGGCTGGATGCGCCTACCATACTGCGATAGAGAGGTTCGTATATTTGGGGGAAGTGAACAAGCACCCAGGAAGGGGGAAGTTTTCTGGACGTGGAGTCACCCGCAACGACGATACGACGAGAGCAGCAGTCACAATCCCGACCTTTGAAGATTTTCTCAGCTGGTGTTTATACCTCGGAGAACATCAACAGCACGTACACTAAGTTCAGCTACACACATGCTTCAGAAACAAGACAGGGCACGTGTAAACGAGGGACGTACTGAGGAACAAGCATGTGATAATGACCATCACTGAATCCACGTCAGCCGACGAATGCGAGCGAAGGAAGGTAGCGTACTTGTTTTTCTCCCCTCGTAAGCTGCGTACAATCTCATGACAAACATGGCTTCTCCGAACACGGCGGAAAGAAACGTCCCATTGCTGTAGAAATGACCGAAAGTTAGCATCGATGACAATCGTGAAGCCCTCAAGACACACAATCCGTTGTACCATTGCCATCGTTCGCAACTGGGCTGGTGATCAACGTTCGTTCGAGTGCAGAAAATAGGCTAAGACGTACAACTATTGAACAATGGGTAAGCTCGGCTAAGTACTTGATGCAGCAAGAAGACGACTCACCTCAGTAGACAAAGTATGGCTTGTGTTCACTGAATTTCGGTTAACGATAAGTATATATCGCCTTCACGCAAGGCTGAGGGGTTAGCGTACCAGCCAGTGTGAATCTTGGGGGTCTCAGTTAGCGAGAACGAATAGTCACTTATACTGCTCGAGACCTACAACAGTGATAGCAGGGTATAATATCGTACACAGAAGTACATCAACTTGGGCAGGTTCCATTTTGCCCTGCCACAAACAAACTCAGGGTTTGGGGAGATGCCGGTAATCAGGTGCAAGACTCACTTCCAGATGAGTGAAACCTGGTATCTGCGTCAGTGCGAGGCTAGATGCACCAGAAGATGCGAACCGTACCTCCTCTGGCAGAGTGAGGACTATGTCATAACTCAACCACGCAGACGCGGCAGCTGCGCGAACATCAGAATGCATCTCCAGTGGGGCCTACGAGCGCACCTGTGCAAATGTTTGCGATGTATGTGTCATCTATGGCCTGGAGTAGTTGCTGGGGCTCTGCGGCCGCGGAAGCGGAGGGGTCCGCCATAAGGCGCAACGGAGGGCGTTTGGGGGCGAGGACGATTCAACGTTCAACGGGCGAGCATCGACGCGTAATATGCCCACGGTTCCTCCGCGCACGAGCCATCCAGTAGGCTCCCAAGGCGGCCGCGACGAAGAGATCTCGAACAGACCTGTGGAATAGTAGCGTGGCGGGCTTTCAAGGCGTGGAATGCGACCGAGTGGGCGAGAAGCACGGTCGTGGGCGTGGGCATCGAATAGGAAGCGGAGTTGTGAAACCGCATCACACGGGTGCGGCACCAGTTCTCTCTGCCATTGAAAATTCGCTTCGGGATGGGAGGTGCTGCGGGACGAAGGTTTCCCAGACAAACCACTGTACAGAGGTGGGAGTGGGGGCCTTGGGGAAAGGCGGGCCAGTGCCACGAGGGTCGTATCGGAAGAGTGCAGGGCTTTTAGAGTGATTACCAAGACAAGCTTTGAGCTTATGCACTGGAGTCCACGAAGATGGCTCGATCCGCGTCGGTTCGCCGATCACCTAGAACGGTGACTCATTAGTCTTCCTGTTGTATTGGACGACA
Organism: Epithele typhae; assembly: GCF_022376455.1. Taxonomy (NCBI): domain Eukaryota; kingdom Fungi; phylum Basidiomycota; class Agaricomycetes; order Polyporales; family Epitheliaceae; genus Epithele; species Epithele typhae. The sequence continues at coordinate 16,046 of NW_025954566.1, forward strand.
AACGTTGGTCCAAGTGACAGCACTTACCCACTGTGTCCCACATCGCTGTTTTACCGAGCATGCTTCTTCGATACGACTTGCCGAGATCCTTGAACGTGGTGTCTACGAGGGCGGAAGAAGAAACCGTGGGTGTTGCTTGCGGATGAGAGAAGCAGTGAGACCCCAGGAGCCTTCCGGGGTCCCGCCGCAACTGAGTCTTGGTCCACGGTGACGGCGTCGGATGCCGCGGCCTACCCCAAAGAAGTCTTCGATGCCGGAGTCATGTCGCCGCTCCGGATCTAGGAGACTAGTAAGCGAGTTTCGAATCGTGCAAGACGATGGGAAGGTCATGAGATGCCTAACTAAAACGTACACAATGCATGAATCAGGACATCACGGCGGAGCTCTTTTAAAGAGAGGTTGTCATCTTTCGAGTACCCTGTGTGCAGCAGGCAAGGTAATGAGTACCCTCGGGGATTCCATCGAAGTTTGAGGTTGGCTCTCCGAGGATGTCGTCTTCGTACTGAAGCAAATGCGATCGAGCTCAAGTCTATCTAATCTCTGGCGCCTGTCTTATCTTGGTTGGGAAGCAGAATGAAGCCCAACCCGAATTTCATCCACCAGTTTGCCCTCCCTCTTCGCCCAACGCGCTTCCCACAGCCGCCCCGCACATCGTTGCAAGCATGGCGACACCCACGAAATTGCCTCCAGGAACAGCAGCGATCAAGCCAGAGTAGGACAACCACTTTTACCTTCGACTTCCACCGTTGAATCCTCTCGCAGGTACTTGCTCTCCGTCCAGCCCCGCGACGCCCCCGACGACGACGCAGCCGAAGGCGGCACGAGCCACATCGCCGCGCACGGACGGCCGGACAGGCGCGATTGATGCGGGCGACGACGGCGGGGGGAAGCGGTTGTCGGGCGCGCAGCGCAAGAAGCTGGCCAAGGAGGAGCGCAAGAACAAGCGGGGCGCGAACAAAGGGCGGCGGTTCCAGAAGGTGCGCGACGACGTCGAGCTCTGCTTCCGCGTTGCGAGCGGCCAGCAGTGCGACTTTGGTGCAGAGTGAGTCTCCGAGTTCTCGATCTCGCGCCCGCGGCGGGCCTTTTGAGCAACCGCCAATTTGTATTTCTGGCGGAACGGCCGCGGCTCCTGCGATGGACTCCCCGCCCGAAGCCGGTCCCTCGGCTCATCTCTCCGACGTGCCTTGCGATGCCACAACTGGGCGTGGCGACGAGGGGCATGTGGCTGGGAAGGTCCCTCGAGGGGCAACTACCTACCGGTGGTGACGACCACCATATATGCGCTCATATTTCCTCTATGCCTTCTCTTATACCTCAGAGGCTCTTTCTGATCCCTGCGCAGATGTCGCTTCACGCACGACGTGTCAGCGTACCTCGCCGTCAAGCCCAGAGACATACATTTCCCCTCTTCAAGCGACCTCTCAAATGAACCACCATTCGTGCGCCTCCCAGATGTTGACATGGTTGAGAACGGGACCGCAACGTTTCGCTTGATACGACGACGACCTGCCCCGTCTTTCAACGCACAGGCGAGTGTAAACACGGCCTCAAGTGCCGTTTCCTCGGAAATCATGTCCGGAAGCTGGAGAACGGCGAGCTGGAGTTGAGGGTAGACGAAGAGAAGAGAGCGCATGTCGCTGCTGCCGAACCGGAACAGAACTTCATCGACAGCGAGACGTTGCGCAAAATCAGGACAAAAAAGGTGAGTCTTGTGTCCCCCAGATCTCAGCGGGCCGCTATATGCACCTTCACAGTACCCCCATCCCATCTCCGACGCATATCTGGAGGAACTGAAGAATGCTGCGAACGAAGGAGAGAAGGGGAATGGAGAAACACCCGCGACAGAATCACAAGATTCGTCATCGACCCTCGTAGAAGCTACAGTTACAGAACCTCCCGCCGACGGAGTAACAGCCGTCGACCATTCGCAAGATGATACGCCAGACGTTCCCGTGCGTTTCATGGAGAAGAAGCGGTTACACTGGAAGGAGAAAACCTGTGAGTAGCTATCTGCGTCATTTTCCAATTGCTCATCCAGGCTGCAGACTTGGCCCCCCTTACCACTGTTGGAAACTTGGTACGTTATCCACTCTGATCACCGTCTGGTGGCCATGGACCAACGCCCTTCTAGCCATTCCGACGTCTATGCGTTGACTATGGTGCCGACATAACCTGTGGCGAGAGTGCGTCATTCATCTGTTCCCGATCGACGCTCTCTAATTGGTGCATATAGTGGGCCTGGCGATGTCTTTCCTGCAGGCTTCAAAAGAAGAGTGGTCGCTTGTCCGTCGGCACCCTTCAGAATCAATGTTCGGCATGCAAATCGCAGGGAGCAAGCCTCAGCTGCTGGTTCCCGCCGCGGAGATCATCGGACGGGAATGCACGGGCAGTCTAGACTTCGTCGACGTCAACTGCGGGTGTCCGATAGACCTCGTGTACAAAACCGGAAGCGGATCTGCGCGTGAGTCGTTCTGCTCTTCGGAAACGGAATCAACGGTTGACTGGATGAGGCCGTTGTTCAGTTCTCGACGCCGCCGGACGGCTGGGTAAGATCCTCGTCGGGATGAACAAGGCACTGGGCGAGATCCCGGTGACGGTGAAGCTCCGGACGGGCGTGAAAGACGGTCGGAATACCGCCCACAAGCTGATGCCCCGTCTCAGCGGGGAGTGGGGAGCGGGTGCCATCACGGTGCGTCTCCTTTCTCGCACCGAATATGCGGTCGTACTCACGCGTGTTTCATAGCTGCACGGCCGGACACGGCAGCAACGGTACACTAAGCTCGCGGACTGGGATTATGTGAAGCAGTGTGTCGAAGCCGTCCGTGCGCGAGAGGCAGACGAAGACCGTAAATGTCTTCCCATCTGTGACGAGCATGTACCGACCTCCCCTCCCGTCGCAGTGCCGCCGGTCCCCATCTTCGGCGGCGGCGACTGCTTCTCAGCGGAAGACTACTGGCACAAGATGGACAACTACGGCGTGGACGGATCATGATCGGCCGCGGCGCGCTCATCAAGCCCTGGGTTTTCACCGAAATCAAGGAGCGGCGGGAGTGGGACATCAGTGCCCGGGAGCGGCTCGAGCTCGTGCGCAAGTACGCCGAGTATGGGCTCAAGTGCGTCTTCTTGCGTTCCCCGTCCTTTCTTTGGCTCTGACACGGGCTCTGCAGCCACTTCGGGTCCGACACGGCCGGGGTGAACACCACACGGCGGTACCTCTGCGAGGCGCTGTCGTTCCAGTACCGCTACGTCCCCATCGGTCTCTTGGAGCGAATGCCCCCCGCATCAACGAGCGCGCTCCCGCGTTCCGTGGCCGTGACGAGCTCGGTGCGACTCGTCTCCACGTTGTGCGGCGGATGCTGTGGCTAACGGCACCATTTTTCTTGTCTGGGCTGGAACGCCGACAGAAACACTGCTCGCGAGCGGCGATAGTCGAGACTGGGTGCGGATATCCGAGATGTTCCTCGGGCCCGCGCCCGAGTCGTGGGCGTTCACGCCGAAGCACAAAAGCAACTCGTTCGGGGAGGAGAGCCAGGGATAGGGTCAGACCACTCCCCTCGGATGACTTTTCCTTCTTCCCTCCTCCTTCATCAACATCTCTCGTCTCCGTCCAAGGACAGGTTCCCGCCTCCACTCTTGTGTACATGTGACGGACGGACGTTCACGTTGTATCCATCTCCAAAACCAACCCATGTAGTATTACAACAAGTTCGCGCTGTGCTATAGATACAATTCGTCGATTTGCTACACCGATCCACCGCATGCTTTCCCGCGCCAACACCGACCATGGTTTGATCTCGCCCTCAGGGCTCAATCCTCGATCTCCATCACCTCGGAGCCCGGCGGGCCCTCCGCGTCCGACGACAGCGCGCGGTCCGAGCCCGCCCTGGAAGGCCGCACCGACACGGGCACGACGAGCGGCGACACGGGCGGCGAGTTCGGATCCACGACGCGGGCGGCGACGTCCGGTGGGAGCTGGCGGAAGAACGTCATGTTGTTGTGCTTCACGTTGTCCTGTCCAACCGCCCGTCCGTCCGTCCGTGCGGCGCGTCAGCGTGCGGCGGCGCAAGGAGCAGGGAGCGGAGAGCGGGAGGAAGGGGAGGAAGGGGAAGAGCACGCACCTTCATGTGCTGAGCCCAGTCGGTGCGCGCGTCCTCCTCTGCGGCGGGCAGCGCGCGGCTGTAGAGCAGGAAGTACGGGCCCGCGCTGAGGTGCAGGCCGGTGGGGTCGGTGAGCACGGTCTCTTCCGGAACCTACGCGACGAGGCGGGCGGTGGGTCAGAGGGCGGGAGGTGGATGGGTGGAGAGAGGGTGGTACGCGCCTGGGTGACGGTGTAGTCGACGGTCTTCCACCAGACTCCTTTCTGCTTGACGTACGAGTAGAGGTGACTCCGGCCGTACAGCCGTCGTGCACGAGGACAACGCGGAGGTCGTACTGCAGCAACATTAGAGTGTGTGTACCAGAGTAAAGGCAAATGCGTACGCGGTGCTGTTGGAGCTCAGGACAGTCGAGCTGGCTCAGAGCCTCTTTCCGGGCGCGGTCGATGTTGATATCAAGCTCTGCGGCGAACGATGAGCAGAGAAGGAAGGAAAAAGGGCGAGGCACACACCTTTGGCCTCGGCTTTGACCTGCTCGATATCTGGTTCAGCTTCCCGACGTTGGTCTTGATATCTCCTCCGTCCGCTGCGCATCGTCGGTGCTCTCTGCGACGTTCTGGTAGTAGTACAGCGCCGACTCCAGATCCGCGAGCGTGTCTTTGTCCTAAGCACGGCGGCGCATCAGAACGAATACATCCCGAGAACCGGGCCCACCACTCACGTTGAACCGCAACAGATTCTTCTTCCGTTCCTCCAACGCCTTCACCTCTTCCAGCAGCCTTTTCTGCTCCTCGCGCTTCTCGTTCGCGAGCGCGTACGACTCGCGCATGAACTGGTCCAGGTACACGCTCTTCGGGTACCGGAACGGCTCGCGCTCCGTCCGGCGGCCGATCGCGGCGTCGTACGTGGGCGGTGCAGCGTCCCGGTGCAGCTGGAAGGCGAGCACGTCCGCGGGCGCGTAGATGACCTGGCGCGGGCGCGAGGAGCCGGGCGGTGCGAGTTCGGTGGCGAGTGAGGAGACGAGGTCGTTCGTGTGGGGCGTGCCGCCGACCATCACGCGCACGCAAGAGAGGTTGTCCGTGTTCGGGTCGTCCTCAGGCGCGTCGTGGTAGCCGTGCTGCAGGGAGACCAGCCTGTAGAGGTGTGATTAGGGCTACCGGCAAAGTTCTGGGAGATCCGTGCGTACCTTCGATGCTGGCGAGTGGGGTTGTGCGCGTTGTTGTACTGCAGCACCTGTTCCACAGCATACATGACCTTCCCGTATAACCCTGGACGTGGACATGAGGACACGATGTATACCGTCGGTGGTGAAACTTACGTCCAGAGACGTCCACAGGTCGTTCCGCGGGCGTGCTCCACGGTTCCGTGGTGAAGGCGTTCAAGGCGTCGTCCACATTCAGGTCTTTCAGACGAGCGAGGTCCATGTTGCAGAAGATCTCGAACAGCGTGTACACTTGGGCGGCTGGTCCCGTCGGAGG
>NW_025954567.1:0-21594 GCF_022376455.1 Epithele typhae
CTCTGGTCCAGCACCGACCCAATAGACTTGTCACGATGTCTTTGGATCCCAAAGATGTGCGATACACAACCAGGACGGAAACCTGAAACGCACGCTGGCGCCTGGGTGAGAAGATAGTTCCCGAGGTACGTAAGTAATCTGGCCAAGCAAAGCAGCACTGGAGATGGGCTGATCTTGAATGCCAAATATTCACAGGCGGTTGGAAAGCCACCCAGCCAAGCGCACGAACTTCGCGTTTCTCCACGCGGCCCAACTTTTTCACATACCCGAATGTCTGGATAGCATTCTTCCGTCTCCATCCGCCGAGGACCGAGAGAGACGTACCAGCTGAGCACAAACGACACAGCCGCTTCTTGATATCCCGGCACCATGCACGTACAGCTATTTCCGACATTGCTCTCGAATCCATGCTCGCACGATTACCCGTCCGCCGTTGGCCGATTCCGGACAAGCCGGATCTACGACCGGATCAGCCCAATCGCCACCACAGAGTGCTCCCACTTCCCTTCCGTGCATCTGTCATTCCAGTCCAGGCTCCAGAAGTGCCAGCACCGTCTCGACTTCCGATTCCGAATGTCCGTAAGACGACTCTATCTCCGCATCGTCCCACCCCTTTCACAGCGGCCGTCCGACCGGCGGCTCGAGGCGATGGCTCGGCCGTAAGACATGAAGCATGGCGTAAGACGCCACGTACGGCACATATTCGATCTGCCAGTGCGTCTGATAGCATTCAGGCTGAAAGTTCGACGAGGACGCTTCGGCTGTGCTTGTGAGTATGGGACGGTGTAGTGCGACGCACCGGCAAACACCACGGACCGACCAGCAGCGGCACGCGGCCACCGAGACACACGCACGTACGAGGACAGAGACCATCAGCGCAGATAGCCAAGTGAGCCTGCTCCATTGTATTACACAAGCTCCCCTCGGCGACCATCAGAGGGATCCAGATGTGTCAAACACGCTTCGGCAGGACGCATCCACTCCGACGAGCGCGCGCACGCAGTGCCTGCCAGCATGCGACGGTCAGGCTTTTCAGTTCCGGACACCATTCGGACATCTAGTGAAAGGCCTGCACAGCTGCATGGCCCGAGCCCGGTGAGACACGAGGAGGACAAGATGGAGACGCCGTTGGCGCGGAGGTCGCCCCGAACCACGACCACAAGACGACGAAATTTAGGATCCAGATCCGAATGCGCCTGCTCAACTATTCACGCGGATCCGCGGTGACACACAAGACGACCGGATCTAAGCTCGGGCTCAGTAGCAGAGATGCGGATGCGGATGCCATTGGTATATGGGGATGCGGATACAGGCAGGCAATAAGGACGACGTGGGTGCGCAGGCAGATGCGTGTGGGTGTGGTGAGGTGTATAAACAAACGAGACAAGACATGTGGGACGAATGCGACATGCGGACGGGACATTACATGCGCCGCGAGGGGTGCGATTGTACGATACGGGTGCGAAAATAGCCTGGGCGGATACAGTCGGCGCGGAAACGCTCTAGTGCGGTCGTACGGCAGGCGGGGCGGCGTGAGTAACAGTGTGCGAGTACAGATAGAAACAAGATAGAGGTGGGGAACGACGTGCGAACGAATGATAGCGCAAAAAAGGGTGAGCATGCGGGACGGCGCGAGGAAAAAGGGCGTGCGTGTGGATGCAAGAACGGACAACGAGCATATGGCGTGGGTTGGTGGCGGGGGACCTTGCGCGGGGATGAGACGTGTGTGCGCTGCGAGCTGTCGGACGAACGGCGACATGGATTACATGGATACAGATTTTCCTGCGAACAGATGGACATGAGCCCGTGGCGCGAGCAGATGGAGAATACGGCAACGCTCACGATATTCGTTTACTTTTGCACTATTGCACAGCTGTACCGTGAGAGAAGCTGAGGAGTAGAAGCGCGTCTTCCATCTTGACCCCAGGCCCCACCAGCTCCGATTTGGTGGCGTCTAGGACCTTCGAGTGGTCGTAATGGCCGTAGTCGAGGGGATACCGCGGTAGTGAAATTTTCCCCTCGTTGATATGAGAATGGGGCAACGGAAGCGCCAAACTCGACGTGGAGGCGACAGTCGAGGGCGGGGGTGACGACGAGGGCGAGGGTGTGACAGCTTCAGGCATGTCCTCGTCGCTGGCGAGCTCGCTCTGCGAGTGCGAGTGCGTGAGCGGCGTGCGCGTGTACAATGGAAGAGGCTGGGAGATATGCCGGCGGCCGAGAGGATGCGACGGTTGGTGCGGGGGCGGGTGCGGATGGTGATTATGGTGGAGGTGGTGCTGAACGAGCGCGGGATGCTGCCTTTCGTCCAGGCTCTCGATCTTGACGTACTCCACGCCCGAGGCAGACAAGACGCTCGGTGTCGGCACGCGCGACGCGCTTCCCTGCGTACGCTCCTCGTCCTCGACGACGTCCATCGGCTCGCTCTCCATGCGAGCTCGGCGCCCCGCGCCCACCTCCTCGTGCGTGCTCGCTTCGTCCTCGTCCTCCGCGTCCTCGCGCTCCGCCTCGTCCGCGCTCACGCTGGTGCTCGCGACGCCGCCCGTCCGCGCCCGCTTGCGATCGCTCTGGCGCAGGTTGCGGAACCAGTTCGTGACCTTGCCCACGTCCATCCCGATCTCCGCCGCGAGTGTTTGCCGGTCTTCAATCGAAGGCGTCTTCGTCCGCCCGAAGAGCTTCTTCAGGGCCTCGAGCTGCCACGGCTCGGGGCGCGTCCGCCGCGGGCGCCGGTGCTGCAGCTCCATGTGCATCGCACGATCGGCGGTGCTGAGTGGGTACGGCGACGCGCGCGGTGAGGGAGGACGGCTGCCCGCGGCACTGAGACTGGGGGCGGCGCTGGGCGAGCGGCGCGCGCGAGGAGGACCGCCGTGCAGCAGCGCGGAGAGCGACGGGTGGGACGTCGGCGGGGGCACCGCGCCGATGAGGGACGGGTGGGCGGCGCTGGAGGAGGGCGGGACGGCGAAGGGCGTGTTCGCTCGGACGGCGCGGAAGGCGGCGGTCTCCTCGCGCTTCTTCGCGATGCTGCGTTGGTTCTGGAACCAGTTCGTGACGCTCTGGTAACGCCTGGTGTCCGGTGTCACGCGAATTTGTCATGCCCGAAGTCCAAGCCATGTCGAAAAAACAGGCGCCGGCGGAGAAGGCGGGGTCAAAGAAGGGAGCAATCACGATCAGCTTGCTAATTCGGGGGGCATCAGACAAGGCGAGGAAACGGAGACTGACATTCCGATTTTGGTCCCCAGGGCTTCGCGCTCCTCCTTGCTGGGGTGTGCCTTCTTTGCGTACAATTTTTTGAGCTCCACCGTCTGCGCCGCCGACGGCCGCGCCCGCCCCTTGCGCGGCACCTCGCTCTCGCTTGGCGACGGGTGCGCCTCTGCGTAGAACAACTGGTGCTGCAGCCCACGTCCAGCTAGCGAGGGGTGAAGAGCATGTGGGTGCGGGTGCGGGTGTCCGTGGTACGATAGCGGGTGGGGCGGGTAGCCGGGCTCGTCGTCGTCCGAAAGCTCGTCGTACTCGACCGCCCCGTGCGCATATGTATGCGAGTGTGAATGCGTATGTTGTTGCTGAGGTGCGCGGTGGACGGGCGGGGCGGAGACCGAGGCGATGAGCGCAGATATCGGGGGAAGCTCGCAGTGGGTGAGCGGGGCCTTGGTCCGCTTCTTTGACGATGCGCGCTTGTTCTGGAACCACGAGTTCACGGTCTTTGTCTCCCTGCAGCCGTCGTCGTGAGCGACCATGCGACAGCGGGCAGGAGGCAAGGCAGACTGCGCATATATGAAGGCGAGGGTACGTACATGCCAAGGTGCTCAGCGAGTGCTGTGCGCTGCTCCAGTGTCGGGTGCTCTGTCTGCTCGTAGAGTTCATTCAACGCTACTAGTTGATGAGGGGCGTGTCGGTGCCGTGGCTTCTTGGCGTCGCTGGAGGCCATGGTGGATGTGGATGTGTGTGAGGGGGAACTCGTCGTCGAGGCCAGAGCCGAGGTTGAGACCGATCGAAGCGGGGGTGAGGTGGTGGGCAGCGGCGGTGGATGGTGTTGGGACAAGAAGGGAAGGGAGGGGCGTTCGCGCGGGCGACGGGGGATGCTTATAGACGGATGGAGGAGCAAGATTTGAGCGGGCACTGTCTCACGGCTAATGGGATGCGCTCTCGATCCGTCATATGCATCACCATGCAAATGGCCGACGTCGGCCGGCACTGTAGCATGATCGGCCCCTGCCTCTTGTGCTCTGAATCTTTTTGCCTCACTGCCACCGTCCAGGGCGCCAGACGCATCGATCGCCGCCGCTTCGTCCCCGCCCTCCTGCCGCCCCGAGCATGTGCTCGTCACACCCGCCGAAACACACAGGTCGTCGCAGAGCGAGGGCTGCGGACGGGGGGACGCAGAAAGCGTCGGAGCGAGCGCAGAGGCACGTCTGGCGCGGGGGGTGAGTAATGCTGACAGCGACAGGTAATATGGGCCGGTTAGGGAGGGAACTCGAACAAGAGCTGTGCCTGTGAGTTCATGCTTGTCCTCGGGGCCACGTGCGGCCGTGATCGTGATGACAATCGCCCGTGTTCCATACGCGGTTCGGTATTGTCGGCCATATATGGGCGCTTATTTATAGCAGCTGGCAGTTTTTCGTCTGACATGATCCACCGGCAGTGGAACGCTGCGGTTCGGCCTGCGCTCTTCCCACTGCGTTTCCCCTCTGCGCAGGCCCAGTTCCGGCTGTTCAGTGCTTCAGCCCCAACGCAGCCTGGCACGAAGCCCGGTCTCGGGGGTAAGCAGCCTCAGACTAAGCGGGTAGCAGGATGCATGGATACCGGTATGCGGAGGCGCCAAGGGCGAAACAGGTCGGGAGGTGCTTTAGATCTCGCGATCTGATGGGCCGATGACGGTTTGCCCACGTCATGGCAGCCGAGGTCGAGAATGCATGCCGCCGCTCCATCCCAGCATGCGCCTGCGCACACCTCCCGGCTTCCGACTCGAGTGTCTTATACCATGGATCCAACCTTGCAAGGTTCATGCGTCCTCCTCCGCGTGCGCCCTCGCCGGGGTAAGCAAAACGGATATCTGGATATCCGGGCCACATGTCCCTGCGTATCTGGCGTCGCCTGTCCGACCGTGACGGCATCCATCCATCCCATCCAATCTCCCCCTTCTCCGCATCACACGTCCAGATATCCGCCACGTTCCACTTGCTCGAGCTTCGCAGACACCCGCTAGCTGACACGGCATGCACCGACACTGGCCGCAGTGCCACCATCACACGTCGCATTATATTTACATATACATTATTAGATCCACGGAGGACTCTGATGCGGTCACAATCCCCATGTATCCGCACCACGCCCAGAAGCACATGAACCTCTTCCCTGTCATGATATGCCTTCCCCTCGCTCCCGCTCCCGACCCCGCCCCCAGTCTCAAAGCCTCACTGCGCGCCCACGACCTCCTCCTCGCCGATGTTCTTAATCCATGCCCCGATCGCACCGCTGCAGTCCGCACCGAAGCCGGCACGGCGCAGCACGGGTACCGTGCGTGCATCACGAGCCACGGCGCGAGAACGAACGGGCCGGTGCAATTGGATCATGCATGGAGCAGGGAATAGTCAATCAGTCAGCAACAGGTCCACATCACGGGCAAACGCCGGTCGCAGCGCCAACAATGAAACTCACAGGAAGCCTTCGTGCCGGAGGAAGAGCGCGCGCTTCGTGCCCTTACTCCAGAATCGGATGGCGTAGGAGAGCGTGCTGATGGTCGCCGCGTGACCTGCGAACTGGAGTGTGAGCGACGTGGACGACGCGGATGAGACGGTCGCCAAGGGGTTAGGGCGGTCTGTGGCGCAGAGCGCGTTACGCACCTCGAATGAAGTATCCCCCAAAGTATATCCGCTCCAGGTTGTACTTCTCGGCGTTCATGTAACTGCATATGCATCTTTCTGTCAGCAATTATCACTATGACAGCCATCGCGCGGCCGTGTGAAGAAGCTTGAACCAGCTGGCGATAGCAAGCCCGCTAATGTGATTGGGAAGGGAGAACCGCAGTGATCGGGGCCCGAATGCCTCGTTGCTAAAGTTTCTTTTCCCATGCAGCTGAGAAGCTGTTATGACCGCCGCAGCTGTCAATGCGCGTGCTTCTATGAGCAAGCGACAGAAACTGAAACTCATGTAAGGCCTCTGATTCCTCACGGCCAGATCGCCGTCGCACGAGGCCCGGTATATAACCGGGTCTCATGGGACGACGGTTCTGCCGTAAGTGCTGACATCACAGACGACACCCACGAAGTAAAACGGGAAATCACAAGCCCCCACCCAAATGGGGTACCAAAAGATAGAAGGCAAGTAGCCCGAGAGAGGGCGACGGCCGCAGGCAGACGGAAACAGGACCGAAATAAACACGCACGCAATCTGTCCGATGTTGTTCGAGATTGCGTACAGGAGGGATTTTGAGATGTCCTCGGCGCTGAACGTGCCCTTCTTGCCCCCCTGCTTCTTGAACACCTTGCCGAACGTACTCGCGATCATCGTCGACTTCAAGCCGAGTTTGCTGTAGTCGGCGCCGTAGATGTCGCCCACGAGCATGTCCACCGTTTCGTTCGAACCCTTTTCCGACAGCGCGAGCATCTCTGCGTGACGAAAACAGATGAGCGAACCTGCGCGGGATGACAGGAGCGGAGCACGTACCGTCGAACGTCGTCGCCGGCGTGAGCAAGCTGAGCAGACCCCAGAGTGTGCCGCCCCCCAGGCTCGTTCCGCTCACGCGCTCGAACGAGCCGTCCTCGTCCACCTTAACGATCGACACGCCCGAGCCTATGTTCACGAGCAGACACGGCAGCTGCGGTACCGGGTCGTGGACGAACGACACCGCGTACGTCGGCGGGTTGGGGCTCGGCCGCTCCAACGGCGGGGGCTGTGGGAGAGGAGGATACAGAGGCGCGTGTGGATGGGAGACCGAGTGGATGAGCTCGTCCGAGAAGTAGTAGACCTCGGCAGGGATGAGCGTGATGAACTTGAGGCCCTCGATGAGGCACGCCATCTCGTCTTCGCGGTGCACCTCCACTTGCAGCTCCTCCGCGAGGATGTCGTAGAACCGGTGCGCGCCGCCGCCAGTGGCGATGACCTTCACTCCCCGGCGCATGTCCGCAAGGGGCACGCCGTTAATCGCGGCGGAGCGCTCTATGAGTTCCCGGATGAAGGCAATGCAGTCTTCGATGTGCTCTGTCTCGAACCGCTCAAAGTTGAGCGACCCGCCCGGGAAATGCTGCACCGACGCTCGTCTAAGCAGAGAGTCGTGGAGATGCGAAGCGTTGAGAGATCGTGGAGAAAGACCTTCGCGATTTGTTTGGGCTTCGGCTGGCTCATCGGCGAGCACATGGTTGCCGTTGCGCTGCTCGAGCACGGCCGGGGTAAGGGCGCCCTTGTCGTGGCTGTTCAGCCGGGTATGCGGCGGAGAGGATATCGGACTGTCTTTTGGAGGCGAGACAGACAATGGCGTGAAGGCGTCATGTGGTGTCGAGCCCAGAGTTGCATGCTGCGACGGGGAAGATGGGGATTTGCTGATCGCGTGAAGTAGATGACTTTGGCCAAAGAACCTCCGATCTGCAAAACAGCTAGTCAGCAACAGCCCGCAGTCAATGACACGAACTGACGTAAACACATAGCGGATCATGAGCATTTACAGCACATTATAGCACCCACACAACACCGGTAGCAGCGCATTCCCCCATTACAGTTCTCCGATGCGGAGCGCGCGGCATCTGGCATGGAACATCCGCTCTCATTGCACCTACTTCTATCCATACGGCCGTGGGGAAAGCCGTCTATTATGCATGTTATGCTGCCGTGATCATCCTTGTGTGTTCCGCAAGAACACTGCTCTCCTCGTCCTCGTCCTCGGCCCCGCACACCACGGAACCAAACGAAACAGCTTCTGTGTTTCTCCGGAGTAGTGAATCTGCATTCGCAAGCGAGAACGAAGATTGCGCATACACAACTGTGAAACTTGAGACCGCAAATGAATGCACGTCTCCGATCTCGATGATTAGCAACGGCCTCACGCCCCGTCCGTTCGCGACCCCACACTACGCCAGACCCAGATCCAACGAACCGCACGAGCGTGGGGCCGCGGACGACGAGAACAACGGTGCCTTCCCCGACTCGCAGTGTCATACGGAACGGCCCTGACAGCGGAACCCTGGAAAGGAAAGGAACGCGTACTCACGTCGACTGCAATGTGGGATACCGGCTCGATGTAGTTGGGAAAGTAGATCCCGCGGCTGTCGCGCGTCTTCGCGCGCCGATCGCACGAGCAGGGTGCAGGTCGGCGCGTGCGCACACACAAGTGCGGAACGCGGGGAGGGACAGCGGACGAGGTCAGCACGGGCTGGGGGCAGCAGGGGCGAGCGCACGCACCTCGGGCGACTCCTCGTCCAGGATCATCGCGCCGCGCGTGTCGACCTGGATCGTCTTCGCGGTGGGCAGGGACGGCCCTGCGGTGGGCGTCGGTATCGACCTTGCCATGTGTTCCAGACAGTGTAGGGGCGGGCGTAGGGGTGCGGGTGCGAGAGCGACGTGCGGCGGGGATCCTGGGACGCAAGGTATATAGCAACCGACACGGCGTGGGTGGGCGTGAACGAGAGCGAGGGCGAGGGGGCCGCCGTTCGGCCGTCCGAGGAGGAGGATTAAAGCCGATCTCGCCCTGGGCGGGCTGACGCGGTCCTGACGCGGACGCTTAGGCCCAGGACGCGGACGCTCAGCGCAGCGAGTGGGGGCGGCCGTTCGCAGTCGCTAGTGCTGCCGCCGCCTCAGCCTGTCTGATTCGGAGCGTCCAAGACGTATTGCCGTTCGCGTGAACGGCCGCGGGTCGCGAGGGCCAGGGGCGGCGTGGGACGAGAAGGGCGTGCGTGCCGCTCGCAGGGTGGAGACGGAGGGGAGGGGAGTGGTACGAGGCGGCTGGCGCATGCTCGCGCTCGCGCTGGGGTCGGAGGATCGTGGCGTGGGGCGACAGCAGCTGCATCCGCCGCCGGCCATGGCGCGATCCCGGGGCCGACGCGACTGCGCCGGGCCTGCCATGACCATTCTTGTAGCACCGTGCCCACTGTGCAGCCACAGGCGGCTGCCCATCCTGCGCACGCGGGCGGCGGCACGGCAAACTGTGCCCACATGGCCCGTCTCACATTCCGACTTTCGCGAGAGTTCTGTCATATCTTGCACACACCCAGGGCGGCGCAGCTTCACAGGATGTGTAATCCCGTCCCTCGGGCACACGATGTCCGTATGCGAATCGACGATGGGGCTATGTAACTGACGATTCGAACGGCGAAAGGTATAAAACGTGCTACTAGGTCCGTGAGATCTGGAGTCCATTTCTCGAAACTAGCTCGACCTCTGCGTCTTTGTGTGTTTGTTTAGCCAAGGTGCAACCGATCGGGGTATACTCCAGCAGTACAATTATCAATGTATATCCACAAGATGCCCCCGTCAAAAGGGGGCACCACGCAGGCGCGCACTCCCGGTGTAGGGCACGGGCGTAGGGTACGAGAGAGGTCTGGGGCACCGAGCCGGCGATGCACAGTCCAACAGCTCGCCCCTACACCGGATGGGCGCGCACGCGCACGCGACTAAATAGTATACGTACAAACAAGAGAATGGGGGAGAGATACAGCGAAACCATCGAATCGTCAGAGCAGACATGCGCGTAGCGTTATGGGACTTGTACCCGGGACCAAACCGTCTGTTGAGACAGGAAGGACGGGGTAAGGGAGACAGGGAATCGGGAACTCGAGACATCACCTAGAAACCGATGAGACGAAGGAGAAGGTACAGCACGGACCCCGTGAAGCGGATGGCAGACAATCCAGCTCTGCGTGCCAAGGTCAGCACCGAGCGACAGGGTAGGAAACAGACGAGACTCACAGGGCGTAGAAGAGGAACGTGAGGTAGGGGTTGAACGTCGCGTCCGACGTGAATTGGACGTGCTCCTTGACCCAGTTCGTGAACACGGTTGACGTGAAGACAAGGATCATGAGAATGTTCGTGCCGACCCACGCGAGAACGACGTTTGTACGCGAGTTGCGGTCGTGGTCGGCCTGCTTCGTCGCCGCGTCACGGTGCTCCTTCTCCTCCGCGGGCTTGAACGAGAGCGCAGTACGGGATGCAGCCCAGACCTGGTCCACATCCTCACGTGCGGTGGGGAGCTCAACTTCAAGCATGTCCTTGCCACCCTCGCCTTTGACCTTCTTAGCTCCACCAAGGTCCTTCGCCGAGCCGTTGTCGCCCTTCGTACCCCAGGTGACATCGTGCAGGTTGCACATGGCATACATCACTGTTAAATTGTCAGCAAGCGTTGCCATGCTACAAAAAAGAGCGAGGCACATACTGAGAATGTTGACGTAGCTGGGAAGCCAGAACATGTATTGAAGGAACGACGTGAACATGTGCCAGGGCTCGAAGTGGATGAATGAGCCGATGAAGTAGAGACCGTAGGTGGCAGCGAGGGAGATGACGATGTCACGGAACGTCGCGTTGGTCTGGACCAAGCTGTCGAACAAACGTAAGCGCTCAAGCTAATAGAATACACAAGGATCCACTTACTGGGGGAAGTCCTTCCAGCCGTCAAGAGAGTGTGGGACGGCGAGGTACACTGTATACGCAGCACACCATAGGGTGATGATGTTGCAAAAACCGAAGAGCAGGATACAGATCGAGTACGTCCACTTTGAACCCTGCGGCCTGTTACCGAGCGAACAGACCAAGACGATGAAGAGGAGGCCGAGGTAGAGCTTCAAGAAGACCTCGAAGATGTCATTGCCGATACCATCTGCGAGGAAGTTGAAGGCGTCGGTCCCGCCAGAAGTCGCCGAGGAAACGAGCTAAAACCGTGGTATGGCGTCAGATCAGCGAGATTACGGATCCTGGAGTATGCTTACGAAGAAGAAAGCCAGGTAGAAGTTTGCCAAGGAGGTCCAGGTGAAAAGCAGTTGAACCGCGTTGTACACGAACTCGATCTGGAGAATGATCTTCCTGAAGAAGCCCTGACCAGAAGTCCAGATACGGAACCAGAACACAGTAGCGTGAACGGACGCAAAGAGAGATCCGTTCAACCACCGACGACGCTGCGAGATGAATTCGGGGACGGTAGTGGGCACATCAGTCGCAGCCTTGGCGCTCTTGACGTACTTGAGCCTGGTTACGGGTACTCATGTCCATGAGACTAACCACGGAGAGGTCGAAAAATGACTTACGTCCAGGCCTCGCGCTTCTTGGTGACAATCTCAAAGCACAGGATACGGTCCTCCGCAAGGTACATGTTACGCTCTGGAGGAAAGAGCTCTTTGAATGCATTCTGAGGCAAACAACAGATACAACTCACCAAAGAGACCCGCACTGCTGCCGCCGCCGTGCATGGCCTCGCCCTTGAAGTACGAAGCAAGGGGACCTGTCCCATCCGGGCCGTTCTGGAGCGCTTTGTAGCGGTACGCACTGAAGGCACCAGGAAGTACAGAGATGTAACCGAAGACACTCTCCAGGGGCTTGTCGAGAATGTTGGACATCTTGTACTGTGTGATTGGATTCCATCAATGTCTGGTTTTTCTCACATGGCAGATCACCATACCTCGAAGTTCTGGGAAGCGGCGAGGGGACTCTTCAGCAACAGCGAGCAGTACTTGCCCGTGTCAACACAGATCTCTCCACAAGCGCCACCAACGCCAGAGTGCTTGTCGAAGCCTAGAGGGATCATCAGGATCTTCCAAACTCACAAACTGAGATACTTACACTTCCACAGTTCATAGATGGAAGTGCCAGTGGGCTTGGTGCCGACGTCCAAGAGAACGCAGACTAAGAGAGCGTATGAGAGACGTCCCCTTGGTATGCTTCACGAAAGGACGCACCGTTCGGCTGGATGAGAGGTCCGAAGGCGTTGAAAAACCAACGGTGGCTATTTTTACACGTCAGAACTATGCGGGCTGCGGTGGGACCGCCGATCCTTACCTGTTGAGTTTTTTCTTGTTCTGTTCCTTCAGACAGAAGACGATCTGCACGGGGCAGGCGCCCTGGGAGACCTCACCGCGGTCAGTCACGACGACGCTGGAGGTATACCTGGGTGTCTCTCTTGAGAATCAGCGTGGCGATACGGTAGCGAAAACCACGTACTCAAATATGTGTGCCGTAACATCCTTGCCCATGATCGAGTCTTTGGCAACACCTTCTTGGTAGCAGCCCATCTACATGGTATTGGAATCCGTGAAACACATAGAAATGCAGCATACACACCAGCGTGAGGACTTGAAGTGTACGCTTGTTGATCTTGCTACGACCGTCGGACACGACACAGACAACGACCTTCTTCCAGCCATCCGGGCCCCAGGTCTTGGATTTGGTCCTGCCGCATAAGTGCGCAATGTTCTTGAGGACGCTATTTTCGGTGAGTCCATCACCTTCCAATTCAGAAATCGAAGAGTGCTCACGCGTTCATAGTGCGGCAGAAGAGGACCTCGTCTTCGTTGTACATGGTCATCACGATGAATAGCTCCGTGCGGCGACCGAGGAGGTAGGGCCGGAGGCAGTACTTCTGACGCATGAAGTCGTCGGGATCGCAGGTGGCAGCAGTGTAGCGGAGCTTCGTCATTTCTTCCGGCGCGTCCATGCCCTTCGGAGCAATGTGCGACGGCACGGGCATGTCGAGGACGAGATTGCCATCCTGGAGCTCGATCTGGCGGACGGAGCGACGCTTCATGAGCTTCTCGCGCGCGACCGAGTACCCGGCCGCGCTGTGTTGGGAGTGGGCGTAGCCCGGGCGTTGCTGCGGAGGGTAGTTCCCGCCGGGGCCTTGGTAGTGCATGTTGGGCATGGGAGGAACGGCCTCCTGCATCATCTCGTTGCCGTAGGGGTTGAGGTGGGTTTGAGAGCCGGTGTAGTCGCTGTGGTAGGACTTGGTCTCCCAGTTCTGAGCGTGGCTGTCGTATGAGTATTGGTGCTGAGGCGCTTGAGGCTGGGAAGGGGGGTAGTCGGGATACGCATTTGCGTACGGGTCATGTTGTTGGTTTTGGTGATAAGCCATGGTTGCGAGCCGCAAGAGGTACCGGGGTCAGAGCGATGGTGTTTGGGGAAGGATTGTGGGGGATGAAAGAATGTCTGTCAACTCGACGCGACGCAACCACCGGGGAACGAGCGAAAGAGCGACTGCGCCCGCAAGTGTGGCTGGAGGGTAGGAGGTGGAGGGAGGAAGCAAGCAGGGCGATGCAGTGAGAATGCCCGACGCGAACTCCTCTGGGCGCCTGCGGCCGTCTCCGTGATCAGGCCATCAGCAACGACTGCGGCCGGCCGTCGCTCGCCATCCTGCTCCCCGTCTCGGCCAATGGGCAACCCGCTCCGTGTCCCCGAAGGCTGTGATTGTTGGCCTCCAGTCGCCGAGAGCAAGCCAAGTTCACGGCGTACCGTGATAAGGTCTTAGTATCAGTTGCGTGACTTTGCGTCGGACATACAACACTATTTTGCAGCAAGATCGCAGTACTTCAACTACTGACACAGCAATATATGTAGTCGCCTACATATCTCCTGTCTATAATAATACTATCCAGGTTGCTACGCTCGCAGATCACGCGTCGATCGAGTGGTCACTGCGATCGAGGAGAGTTCAAAACGTTCAAGCACTGCCCCGCATCGAACGGAGAGGTGTACGCACTGACGTTGCCAAGAGACGTCGAAGGGTTCTATGACCACCGGTTGCTCCAGCACGGAGCGCGCTCCCTAGTGAGAACTTGTGCACCCTGAGCCTCTCGAGCAATCCAAACCGACTCCAAGGAGAACTGAATAGCGGATTGAACTTACACAACCACTCCATCGGCCAGCGCGCTGCTGCTGCTGCGCGGGAAATAGATGCTTGTCTCAAAGAAACAGAAGACCCTGTGATCAGCTTGGCGTAGTAAAATATTAGAGACGCCTGAGCGCAGACCTCGGACGCCTTGCTCAGTACGTGTCCTTGGAGATAAGCTCGAGCTTGGGCTCAACCGCAAAGAGCGCTAAGGGCTGTCGAAGAAGTACAGGTTGGCGGCGTGTTCAGGGACAGGAGGCTGCGTGGACCAGTCTAAGATGTGCGACGCGAAACGAGGGGGAGTTAATGTATTCGGTGGAGCACCTACGTCTGTACATGTTCTGCCCACCCCGCCGGGTTGTCCAAAGTTTATACCCATCTAAACGGGACATGTAGAAATTTCTGTGAGAGGCACGGGTACCGAAAAGGCGGTTCGTGAATGCACAAGCCGGACAACTTTATTGGGATACACAGCTTACTGGTTGGCAGGGATTGCCTCGGTAATGAGGCCTACGAGGAGCGACCACTCCACCGTGGCCGGCGAGGTGGTCGTGCTTAGCGGCGGAGATCTCACATGTGAAGTCATCGTGAAAAGCAACGATAATTCACATCAAGCTTCGATACGCCGGACCCCGAGTTTATACGCCATCTCTTCGACCTTTCGCGCAGACAAGAAATCCGTGAGGTCGGAGCCAGACACTGACCTTATATTGACGCCCGACTCTGGACGTGGTTGAATGCTCTTCATGTGCTTCCTTCAGTAATGCTGGCTGTCCGGTTCCATGAATGTGCATTCTCGTCACGAGCCCTACACAAAATAGTGACAGCCGGATGTATACGGTCCAAAACCTCTCAGCCCATTTGGGAGTAGACACGGAGATGACCGTACTGCGGCCTTGTACGCCGTGGGCTGTGCAGCACAGCGAACGAAATAAATGATCCTTGATCTTTGGTACAAGACGCAAGCCGGCTATCTTTTTGAAGGTGGCACAGATATGCAATGGGTGACGTCGTCAAAGTACAGACCGAGGATCGTGCGACGTACGCCCTTTCGGAGACGTGAAGACGTAAATCGGAAAAGATGGAAGGGAGACATGAGAGCCGCATACGCAACAATGACATTCTCATCGCGGTAAAGCCACCATGCGAGTGCGTATACGCAAAGCCAGGGATTTGGCAAAAAAACATGATCACATTCAGTGGGAGGAAAGCCTGTGGAAAGAACTCGTGCGCACCTTCCTACCATCCCACCCACGTGGACGGATACCGAGAACTTGCGAAAGGTGGAGAACACATGGGAATCGCGTGCCAAATCAGCAGGGAAGACCGCGCGTTCCTCGAGACGACGGCTTGAGAAGGGAAACCGCCTTCACCGGCAGAAGCTCGGTCCATTTGTTGTGCGCTCCGGGCCAGCGTCCACTCAATGGTGGTGGGGGAGACGAGAGTACATGGAGGCGATTGGAGGTCTCTAGCGACGAGAAGAAGCAATGGCTCGAGCGAGACCGTCGTGGCAGCAGGCAGACTGAGAATGCCATACGGAGGGAGTCAAGTGAGATAGATGCTTGCGTAAGACGTGATGAAAGACGCCGCAAGAAGACGCGGCGGCAGATGCAGCGAACCACGTCCGCCGTTCGTGCGCTG
The DNA here is from genome assembly GCF_022376455.1 of Epithele typhae. Taxonomy (NCBI): domain Eukaryota; kingdom Fungi; phylum Basidiomycota; class Agaricomycetes; order Polyporales; family Epitheliaceae; genus Epithele; species Epithele typhae. The sequence goes on from NW_025954567.1 coordinate 15,431, forward strand.
TGGGCGATGATGAGGAGGGGTGCAGATGCAGCAGGGCCCGGGGAGAGAGCATGCACCCGACACGCGTCGGGGGCAGGGCGGAGTCGTGGCGAGCAGGACGAAACCCGCAACAGGCGGCAGGCGTCCGGCGTGATCGATGGGGTGGCGTGTTGACCGGCGTCAAGGGCACATCCGGCGAATGTTCCCACGAGAGGCTCACCCGCCACCTGGCCTGCGTTGTCCCCTCCGCTCTTTCTCCTGTCCTTGTACTACCTTCAGGCTTCTCCTGTCCCTCTCATAAATACGCCCCGTCTCTCTCTAGCCCTTCCTCTCGCCTACCCCTCCCCTCCGACCGCCTTTACTTTCATCTGTAAGTTTCTTTTGTTACTCTTGCGCTCTCCCTGCCACCCCCAGCCGTCGTCTTGAGTCGCCTCGAGGCTGTCGCGCATTGCGACCTCCCCTCCTGCCTGCCATGCCTCTCGACGTAAAGATTATCGCGGGTCTTCTGGGCCACACGACACGCCTCGACCATTGCGCCGTAGGCAGCTGCGCCCATGCAGTGCTCATTGTTCCCAGGCTCTCCTTGCTTTTCAACCGCCACCCCTTGCGCCTCTCCCTCTTCACCCCTCCAACCCCCATCCCGTCCACCATCATCTACTATCTTTCCTCTTTGATCCGCTTGCTCAGACCGCCCTTTATAGTTTCTCCGTCATACAAGTCGAACCTCCATGGCCGATTCGTCCTCGCACCGCCTCGACCTTCGTGTTGGTGGGAAGTACAGGTTGGGCAAGAAGATCGGTTCAGGATCGTTCGGTACGTCTCTTCACTGTGCGATGCATGACGATCTCTCAGTCTCGTGTTAGGTGACATTTATCTGGGCATCAACATCATCTCCGGTGAGGAGGTCGCCATCAAGCTCGAGTCTGTGAAGGCCAAGCACCCTCAGCTCGAGTATGAGTCCAAGGTCTACAAGACTCTCGCCGGTGGTGTTGGTGTGCCTTTCGTGCGTTGGTTCGGGACCGAATGCGACTACAACGCCATGGTCATCGACCTTCTTGGTCCTTCGCTCGAAGACCTTTTCAACTTCTGCCACCGCAAATTTACCCTGAAGACCGTTCTTTTGCTCGCCGATCAGCTGGTATGTGGCCTTTCGGTCCAAGATGGCCTACGCCCGTGGTGTTTTACTGATGCTGGTTGACCCCTCGGTCCAGATCTCCCGCATTGAGTACATCCACTCTCGCAACTTCATCCACCGCGACATCAAGCCCGACAACTTTCTCATGGGTATCGGCAAGCGTGGCAACCAAGTCAACGTCATCGATTTCGGTCTCGCCAAGAAGTACCGTGACCCGAAGACCCACTTGCACATCCCGTACAGGGAGAACAAGAACTTGACGGGTACCGCTCGCTACACGTCCATCAATACCCATCTGGGTGTCGAGCAAGCGCGTCGTGACGACCTGGAATCCCTCGCCTACGTCTTGATGTATTTTCTGCGTGGCTCTCTTCCCTGGCAGGGGCTCAAGGCCGCTACCAAGAAGCAGAAGTACGACAGGATCATGGAGAAGAAGATGACCACCCCCACTGATCTCCTTTGCCGCGGCTTTCCGAACGAGTTCGGGATTTTCCTCAACTACACACGTGCTCTCCGTTTCGATGACAAGCCCGACTACTCGTACCTTCGTAAACTCTTCCGTGACCTCTTCGTCCGCGAGGGGTACCAGTACGACTACGTCTTCGATTGGAGCATGCAACGTGCCATGGAGGACGGCGGCAGCACCAGCCAGAAGGCCACCCAGGGTCGCCGCAAGGTCCTACAGGAAGAAGAGGAGCACCGCGTCAGCGACAGGATGTGAGTTTCGGCGCCACTAAGGTTCGCCCCCATTTTTACTTACTCGGTCTAGGCTGCGCTCCCACACTCGTCAACAGCAGGCTGCCGCAGCCATCGGCCAGCCGCGACGTCGCGAAGATCAGTGGTGAACGCCCCCTATGTCATGATGGGGGACATGTCACTTGAGCACGTCCGGGTCCGACCGAGCATGGGGGGCGGAGGGTAGAAGCTAGCGGCGCTCGGGTTTGGTTTGGTCGCCATTTGGTCAAGAAGCCTCGGATCTCGGAAACGTTTTGGTCGGTTGCATCGCTCGTGTCGATGGAGCGAGTGATCACGCACATCGTGGTATCACGTCGAAGGAGCATGACATGCCGGTGGTACAGGGAGGACACGACGTTCCCCTCTTGGGCAAGGCCGTAGATCCAGGGAAGTCACCATCCTGGGTCACGCTCTCCTCTTCTCGTCGACTGGTTCGCACTCCCAACACACGCCTACTCAGCGGAGGGTGCTCGCCTCAAGAGCTCACCGGCACCCCTCACTCGCTCGCCACCCCCCAGTTCTCTCTTTCGTACGGACGCTTGTTTCTTTTCAAGCTCCTCTCCTCGTCTACGCAGACGACCGTGAGCCGCTGCCTCCTCCCTCGCCTCATACATTCCCCTCCGCGCCGTACTTCCGTGATGATATCTCCCTAACAAGCACCCTTGATGACTTACAATCCACCCTGCACGCATCATCACGCCTCCTTCCACGATTCAACGTATATATTTCACCCACAGCTTGCCCTCGTCCTTTCTAATACTCCCTCCATGCGCATTGCGCACCTCCCCTCGTTTACTGTCTCTTTTACCCCTCTCCTCGCCCTCTCATACGTCGTACTCGTTATAGTGCTGGATCTGTCGCTCTGTTTCCTCTCTCCTCCACCTCTGTGGTAGCCCGCCGCGCGCTGCGGTCCGGTCGCCTGGAGGGTTCGCCGGAGAGAGAGGGCGCCGCGTCTGGTCCAGGTGGATTGTGGATGTTGTGGATAGCACGCCGAGTTATCCGCAGTCGTGGCAGGTGGTAGCGGATCTGGAGGTGTTGGTGTAGTGTCGTTGGTGTAGAGTTGTAGCGGCGTCGTGACCAGGCGCGATGTATTGCATAGTAGTGTTCGCACATATCCTCGTTGTCAATCCCAATTCTGTGCGTCCATATGAAACCAATGTTGTCCTTCTTTAAACTTTCTACATGGTCGATGGATTCTTGTGTTTAGGTACAGCCTAACAGAGACGTGCGCTGCCAGTGCTAGCGCCACGTGTTCCGTGATGCACCCGCCAAGGTGAGATCTGTACTACAGACCATACTCCTCCCCTTCCACGACGTGCCGCAAGGCTCGCTTGTTCTCCCGTCTTCTATCATGTCTTTTGCCACGAAGAAGGACGAGGAAAGCGGCCTCAGCACATACTACAACAACAAAACCACCGTTATCCAGGAGGCCCGAGTCTTCAATGAATCCCCCATAAGCCCACGCAAGTGCAGGGCGCTGCTCACGCGCATCGTGTATCTTCTCTATGTCGGCGAGACGTTCAACACACAAGAGGCGACAACGCTGTTCTTTGGAACGACGAAATTGTTCCAGCACAAGGACGTACGTCGGACTATCTCTTGGTTTCGCTTCGCTCTAGCCGAGGTGTTGTAGACTTTGGTGCTCATACTGGATAAATTCGCCTTTTCAGAGTGCACTGCGTCAAATGGTGTACCTCGCTATCAAGGAGCTCGCGACGACGGCAGAGGATGTTATCATGGTCACGGCGAGCATCATGAAGGATATGCAGCCCAACTCGGAGGTCATCTACCGGCCGAACTCCATCCGTGCCCTCGCGAGGATCATCGACGTGAGTACTCTTCATGGTCTCTGCGACTACGAGCGAGGGAACCAACAGGTGGTCTGCATATTGTCAGCCGTCTATGGCCCAAGGTGTGGAACGCTTCTTCAAGGCCGCCATCGTCGACAAGAACCCGTCCATCTCCTCCGCCGCGCTCGTCTCCGCCTACCACCTATTCCCGCACGCCAAAGACGTCGTCAAGCGCTGGGTCAACGAGGCCCAGGAGGCCGTCAACGCCAAGTCGTCCTCGTCCTTCTTTGGCGGGAGCGCGTCCAGCGGTAGTGGGTACCTCGGCGCCTGGGGCGGAGGCTCGTCGAACGCGAATCAGGGCTACCAGGCGATTCCGTCTACAAGCTACATCACGCAGTATCATTCGCTCGGGCTGCTCTATGTGATTCGCCAGCAGGACCGGATGGCAATCACCAAGATGATACAGCAACTGGGTGGAGGCAAGAGCGGGGCGGGCACAACGCTCAAGAACCCAATGGCGCTGTGCATGCTCATCCGGTATGCCGCGAAGGTCATGGAGGAGGATCCGAAGTGCGTAGCATTGGACGCTTAAATGTCTCGTTGCCGCTGATGGGTGTTGTCCAGCACTCAGAGGCAGATGCTCGAGCTCCTTGAGGGCTGGCTCCGGCACAAGAGCGACATGGTTAACCTGGAGGCCGCGCGAGTTATCTGCGAGATGAAGCACGTCACTTCTACTCAGCTGACGCGCCCGATCGCTGGTGAGTAGCCGGTTCTCAGTGGGCTACAGGTGTTCACGCGATTGTAGTCCTTCAACTGTTCCTCTCTTCACCTAAGTCGACCCTCAAGTTCGCTGCCACCCGCACCCTCTCCTCGCTCGCGGTGTCCCACCCGTCAAGTGTCGCGGCATGCAATATCGACCTCGAGAACCTCATCTCGGACCCGAACCGCAGCGTGGCCACCTATGCGATTACGACCCTCCTCAAGACCGGCAACGAAGCATCCGTCGACCGCCTCATGAAGCAGATCAGCGGCTTCATGAGCGAGATCAGTGACGAGTTCAAGGTCATCATCGTCGACGCCATCCGCTCGCTATGCCTCAAGTTCCCTGCGAAGCATGAGTCGATGCTTGCCTTCCTCTCGGGCGTTCTCCGCGATGAGGGCGGCTACGACTTCAAGCGCGCCGTCGTCGAGGCGATGTTCGACATGATCAAGTTCATCTCGGACTGCAAGGAGCAGGCGCTCTCGCACCTCTGCGAGTTCATCGAGGACTGCGAGTTCACGAAGCTCTCCGTTCGCATCCTCCACTTGCTCGGCGTCGAGGGCCCCAAGGCCCCTAACCCCACGAAGTACATCCGGTTCATCTACAACCGCGTCGTGCTCGAAAACGCGACCGTCCGGGCTGCAGCGGTCTCGAGCCTGGCGAAGTTCGGTCTCAACAACATCGACGCGAAGTTGGGCAAGAGCATCCACGTGCTGCTCAACCGGTGTCTCGACGATGTCGACGACGAGGTCCCGCGATCGCGCCGCACTCTACCTGAAGGTGTACGAGGAGCCCCCGCTCATCCAGCCCTACATCAAAGAAGGTTTGTAAAGTCTGCCGCCCTGTTACGTATTACGCTAAGCAACTTCCTTCCGCAGAGGCTATCTACTCGTTATCTGCCTTGGAGTCAAAACTTGTTTCGTACATCAGCGACCTCGATTCGCTGGACGAAGCCTTTGACGCCTCGGACATTCCCAAAATCAGCCGGGAACAGGCTGCCAAGGATGCTGCTCGTACGTGTGATGTGCTACGATGTGACCCATGGATCTTCAATGCTCCCTACAGGTCCCAGCACGCTCGAGACCATCGGTGTCCCCTCAACTTCCAAAGCGTCGACGCCCCCACCACCTTCGGCCGCGGAGACGCAGTCCCATTACGTGCATCAGCTTGCAGAAGTTCCGGAGCTTACATCATATGGCCCGGTCCTCAACAGCAGCATCAAGCCCAACCCCCTCACCGAGAGCGAAACGGAGTACCTCGTCTCTGTGGTCAAGCACGTATTCAAGGAGCACATCGTGTTCCAGGTGAGGTTTCCTGCGGACTGTGATCGATAAATTGCTTATTATGTCTTCAGTTCAACGTGTCAAACACGATTCCAGACACCGTTCTCGAGCAGGTCTCGGTCATCATGCAGCCGCAAGCGGACTCTGGTCTTACGGAAGACTTCATCATCCCCATGCCCACCCTCACCTCTGCGACGTCGCCGGGAATAGTCTACGTGTCCTTCACACGCGACACACCTGAAGAGTATGTGCAGGCCTCGTTCTCGTGCGTCCTCAAGTTCGTCAGCAAAGAGCTCGACCCGTCCACCGGGGAGCCTGAAGAAGAGGGCTACGAGGATGAGTACCAGCTCGAAGACACCGAGCTCGCCGCGGCGGACTACCTCGTGCCCACCTATGTCACCTTCGCGGCCGAGTGGGACCGCTTGCGCGGCGGCGTGGCGCTTACGGAGACATTCTCGCTCTCGGCGATGGAGTCCCTCAAA
>NW_025954568.1:0-21567 GCF_022376455.1 Epithele typhae
CCGACGAGTGGCATTGAGGACTGGTCGAGAAGAAGCGCATCTCCAGCTGCCACCTGCGCAAAAGTCATGAGCAAGATGCAAGGTACAAATAGTCGAATACTCGCCTGTTGCCACTAGATGACATCAAGTCCGACGATCAGGGTGTTCGACTTGCAAGCGATTGTTCCTGAACTTTCAACCAGCGGAAACCGACGCCGAACGTCCGCCCAGCACTGCGCGTTGCCGAACAACCTCGTCGTCTTGCGTTGAGCAGAAGCAGGCGCCTTGTGGAACTCGCCGAATGCATGTACGATGCGCACACTCTTGCCACCACCTCATTGGACGGGTTTGACGAAAACAAGGTAGTCTATGTGGCAAGTCTCAGGCGGGGAGGCGAGCGCAGGAGAAGATGAAGACCCTCGTACCTATGCGTGAAGCTGCTTGCTGCAAGAAGTCGGGGTCCTGATTCGTCTCGTGGTGGCCAGGGACGACCGGATCAGGAGCACCTGTTGATTATCTACGATACGATACATCATATAGTTCAGCTCGCAGCGCAGGCGTCTCGTACGACGCCTTCCGTATATAGGTACTATACAGTACCTCGGCATTATCCGCCGCTGCGTCCAGGCCCTAACGCTCGGCCGCAGCTCCTCGTACCTCAGTCGTTCTATCCACCCGACTGAGGTATGTATCTTCATACACTACTCACATTATGTTCAGATACTCATATCATGTACCTAGATCCTCACTGCGTTGTTAGGTACATAACTCAGTCGTTCTATCCACCCGACTGAGATCCTCACTGCGTTGTTAGGTTATGAGCCCTGAGCGTCAGGATTAAGTTCACAGTCCGGATAGAAGCCCCTTGACTCACGTCATCGAGAAGCCAGGACGACCTCTCGGACCTATCGGACCTAACACCTCTGCCGACCGACTCTGAAGGAGCACAGGTGATTTCCCTGGTGCATCCGTTGCGATAGCCTATCGGCAGCTACGGATGCATCTGGACGGATCTGGCGATCCGTGATGCGCGCCCGTGGAGACGCGCCTCGGTGGGCGGCAAGGACGCGTGGCGCGCATTGACGCATGGCTGTGATGCACGCCACACGTCCCTCCCCTTCACCGTCCTTGCTCTCCTCCGCTACCCTCGCTACCCCCAGCCTCCCCGCTCCGCCCAGGCAGACGATAGCGACCATACGGTCGACTGTCGTCTGTTATTGGACTTTGGTGTCACCAGGTGACTCCTCCTTCCCTCCCTCGACCTCAACCTCGACCTCCTCCCTCGACCTCAACCTCAACCTCAATCCCACTCTATACCCACCTTCCCAACCGCACTCACGACAAACACACCGCACAAGGACGTCCGTACGGACGTCCGAAGTATGGAGATGAGGATATAGGGGCCGCGGCGACGTGCCGTGTCCCTTGTTTTGGTGAGTCCTTCGCTCTGCCCTCCTGCATTCCCAACACCCACCAATTCCCCCTCCCGCCCGGCGACAACTACCACAGGCCGAGGACGTCCGCCCGGACCTACTCCTCCTCCCGGCCCTCCAAGCCGCCGTCCCCCTCCTCCGCGCCGCTGTCCTCCGCCCGGGTCTCCCGCCTGCACCGCCCTCCTCTGCGTCGCCCTCCTCTACATCGCCCACCTCTGCGTCGCCTTCCTCCTTGCCCTCCTCCGCTTGCGCACCCCTGCGCCGCCCGCCCACGCCGCCCTTCCTCCGCGTCGCCATCCTCCGCCTGCGTCAACGCCCCTGTCCACACCGCGCTCCTCCGTGTCACCCTCCTCCGCCTCTGCGCTGCCCCGCGTCGCCTGCCTCCCCCGCACTGCCCTTCTCCACGCCGCCCGCCTCCTCCGCGCTGCCCGCCTGCCCGCGCTGCCCGCCTGCCCGCGCTGCCCGCCTGCCCGCGTCGCCCTCCTGCCCCGTCCTCCGCCCGCGTGCGCGCACGTCACCCAGCTGCTCTGCGCCTCCTTCGCCTTCGCATCGCCCACCCCCGCCCGCGTCGCCCACCACCTGCTCCGCCTCGTCCCGGCCCACCGCGTCCCCCCGCGAGCCCTCCGCGTCGCTCTCCTCCGCCTTCGCGTCGCTCACCTCCGGCTCACTTACCTTTGCGTCGCCCGCCTCCGCGTCTCCCACGTTCACGTCGCCCACGTCGTCGTCGTCCTCCACCTCCGCCTTGTCCCGACCCTTCGCCTCGTGCTGCCCTGCTCCGCATCACCCACCTCTGCCTCTGCCTCCGCATTGTCGTGGGGCGTGGTATTACTTACTAGCGCACCTATGTAGTAGTTTACTAATAAATATATTTCTATCACTAATCATATGCAAAATGTGGTGTGAAACAAAGAGGGAGACGAGCTCACTGTCGGAGACAGCGAGCTCAGGTGGCAGGGCCTGAGGCGCCGGTGTCCGGACATCTCGGGACAGCGTCGCACCTGGGGGTGCGCGAGCGCGCTTGGGGAAGGCGGTGTCGAGCTCAACCGGGCCGGCCGGCACCAGATGCATCCGCATTTGCCGATAGGCTGTCACAACGGATGCACCTGGCGAATCACTACTGTAGTCTGAAGAAGAGGTCGAGAAATCCCTGTTCCTCACTGCACTCCTCGACCACTGCTACATCCTCTCTGGCGATGAACCCAAGTCCTACCGAAGTGCGGTCGACTCTCCAGACAGCGAGGAGTGGATTGCCGCTATGCTGAAGGAGCTGGAGTCGATCTCTGCACTCGGGACGTACGAATTGGTTCCACTCCCGCGCGGACGCTCTGCGATTGGCAGCAAGTGGGTCTATGCGATCAAGCGCGACACAGCTGGCAGAATACTTCGCTTCAAGGCACGTCTAGTAGCTCAAGGTTTTACGCAGAAACCCGGGGTCGATTTCATCGACACGCACGCACCAGTTGTCAAGCCTGAATCTCTCCGCACTCTCATGGCCATCGCTGCGATGCTCGGCATGGCTATCCATGTGGTTGATGTGGACAGCGCGTTTCTCAACAGCGAAATCCCGGAGGGCCAAGAGGCGTATGTGAAACAACCACCCGGTTTCGTTCAGCCAGGTTTCGAGGGCTTCGTCTGGCGACTCAACAAGGCACTATACGGCCTACGTCAATCAGGACACCTCTGGTATGTGAAGCTGCGCGAAATCCTCATCGACCTCGGCTTCACCCCTTCACTCTCCGATCCTTGTGTCTTCATCCGACGTCGTGGCGAATCGTTCGAGGCTGTCACCTCACACGTAGATGACCTCGCTCTCTTCTGCTTGACCGATGCGGATGCCGAGAAGCTGAAGGACGAGATCAAGAAGCACGTACCCATCAAGGACAACGGTGAAGTCTCCCTGTTACTCGGTGTTGAGGTTACACGCAACCGTGACGAGAAGACGATCACACTCTCACATCGTCACAAGATCGACGCTGCACTTGAGGAGTTCGGTTTCGCCAGCGTCAACCCGGTCACGTCCCCTATGGCTGCAAATGAGTCCCTCGCGCCGCAGGTTGGACCGCTCGAGCCTGCTGAAGCTGAGTTCATGCACCGGTTCAACTTCGCAGCCGCAGTCGGGACCCTCATGCATATCGCTGTCCATACACGTCCCGATATCGCCAAGGCCGTGCAGAACGTTGCGCAGTATATGGCAAACCCGAACAAGACACATTATCGCGCTGTCAAGCGGATCTTCCAGTACCTCAAGGGCACTCGCATGCATACACTCACGCTGGGCGGCGAAGGATCCATCCTTCCCGTTGCCTGGTGCGATGCATCATACGCAGATCAGCCAAGGGTGAAGTCCACCTCTGGTTACGCGATCTTCGTCGGCCAAGGCTGCGTTGCTTGGTCAGCAAAGAAGCAAACCGTCGTATCTTGCTCGACGACCGAGGCCGAGTTCTACGCTGCGGAGCATTGCGGACGAACCCTTGTGTGGATGCGCCAGCTCTACCAGGAGCTAGGTCTCATGTCCATCCGCTCTCCACCTGTGACGATACTTCGTATGGACAGCACGACTGCGATCCGGCTCTTGAAGAACGTCGATGAGGTTAGTAATCGCAACAAACACGTCAATATCTCGTACTACTGGATACGTGAGGCATCTCGGAAAGGACATTTTGATTTCATTCATACCCCAGGCTCTGACAACGTTTCGGATTTATTCACAAAGGGGCTTACTCCTGTAGTTCATATGCGACACACTTCTACTTTAGGTTTGTCTCCCTCAGCGCCTACGTCTTCTCGCTGAGGGGGAGTGTTGATTATCTACGATACGATACATCATATAGTTCAGCTCGCAGCGCAGGCGTCTCGTACGACGCCTTCCGTATATAGGTACTATACAGTACCTCGGCATTATCCGCCGCTGCGTCCAGGCCCTAACGCTCGGCCGCAGCTCCTCGTACCTCAGTCGTTCTATCCACCCGACTGAGGTATGTATCTTCATACACTACTCACATTATGTTCAGATACTCATATCATGTACCTAGATCCTCACTGCGTTGTTAGGTACATAACTCAGTCGTTCTATCCACCCGACTGAGGTATGTATCTTCATACACTACTCACATTATGTTCAGATACTCATATCATGTACCTAGATCCTCACTGCGTTGTTAGGTACATAACTCAGTCGTTCTATCCACCCGACTGAGATCCTCACTGCGTTGTTAGCACCTGCAGCAGACATAATATTCTTCGACTCGCTGTCTCCGCACTTAGCCTCGCCGCTACGCCTGCCCGTGGAAGAACCACACACCTGTTCGAGCCCATGCTCACGATGGCACTCGCCGGAGGGCCAATGAACGCGATCCCCTCCAGCGCGAGTCGCTCCGCAAAGTCCGCGTTCCCGCTCAAAAAGCCGTAACGTGGGTGTACATCATGCTCAAGGTGGGTATATGCGCAAAAAAAACTGCGAACACGTACCTGCACGCCGCTTCGACTGTGGCACACTTCCACGATCGTGTCTATGCGCAGCGGGTACTCAAGTCCATCTCTTGAGGACAACATGCGCATACAGTAGAGAAAGCACTCACGTGGCTCTCCGCGGACGACGCGGGTCTGATACAATACACCTCATCCGCCTACATCCGCGATTCAATCCCCCACGATTTTCTCTGCTGTCTGGGGGAACGTACGAGCTTGACGCGAAACGAGTCCGTGTCCACTTGGCTGAATACCGTGACGGTCTTGACCCCGAGCTTCCGTGCGGTGCGTATCACGCGGCATGCGGTCTCGCCGCCAGAGGGAGGAACTTGTCGTGCTCGGAGGTGTATCTTGAAACACAGGACTTAAGCTTGCTGGTTTGCAATGATACACAAGAGCGGCTTACGGATATCCCTCTGCAGCACCTCGGTCTGCCCATCTGCAGGAGGTCACGGGGCTATTGGTATTCGGAGGCTCGAAGAAGACAGAGGGGATTCGTACCAATGCATGCGTGCTTGCGACTGATGACCTGCAGAGGAGCGCGTCGTTCTTCACGGTGCCGCGGTGCGCGTTCTTGAAAATTTTGTTTCCAACCAGCGACGAACGGGCGAGCGCAGGGGGCTCTGGCGATATGGGGGGCGCGACCAGCGACAGTCCGGGATAGTATCCTCGTGAGCATGTGGAACTAGTGTTGGAAGGTTCGGTGCAGGTCTGGGACAAGGGAATAAGACGACCACGGTCGTGGCAGTCCAAGGGGCCGCGCTTTAGATTAGATTACGGCGATTTCTGAAATGATTAATGATTGCCCGACCAACTCCGACGTTGCTACGCGAGCGGCAACAGGCACGATTCGCCAGCTGATCGATACATATCCGCCACGTCCGCAGGAGGGAGGTTGTCCAGCACTCACTCGCAGCCCAGGATGGCGCTCGGACCGCGTCTGTGCGAAGACGAGCTGGACCAGATCCTCAGCTTCCTCGACCGCCAAGATGCGCTTTCCGTCGCTCTCGCCTCCAAAACGCTCTACGTCCTCGCCATGCCATATATCATCGCCTACGCCCGCCTGCCCACGGAGCCCACCATGGCTCGGTTCTCAGACGAGAACTACTTCCTCCTTGCCCACGACGAATTCCTTCCAACCCCTCGCTCAAACTACGCTTGGCACTTCTACTTACCTGCCCGCACGGCTCCTGCTGAGGACGCTGTGGAGTCGGACGTATGGACCTCCCGCCGAGGAAGTAAGCGCCACGTCCGCCGAGTCCTTGCGGTGCTCAAAGAACTCCCTCATCTGCGCTGGATAACCATGCCAGGTACCGAAGAATACGTGCGACGAGCTCCCCTCATTCTGGACATCCTCGGCACCATGACCCACCTAACCGCCCTTCGCCTCCTCAACGTGTCCACACTCACAGTCGCTTTACTGCCCAAGGCGCTCGCCCCGCTCGCCCCCACCCTCCGTTACCTCTACATCTCTTTAGAATGGTCCGAGCCGCCTATGTTAAACAGCCACTTCTCGCACCTGTTCTACGCACTTTCCACCTTCCATTGCCTCACCAAGCTGGCCGTCGTCTCCGACTCCCCGTGGAAGCCGCTGCTCGCAGACAACCAACTGGGGTCCCCTTTCCCCCTCTTTGCGCCACTCCCAAACGTCCGTCACCTCACTTTGCTCTCATGCCCGATGGAGATCGTCCCGTTCTGCCCAAGCATCATCGACCTCCACGTTGAGCAGTGTAATGCGCCCCTCGAACTCGCCCTCACCCGCCATGAGTGGCCAGCCCTCCGCACGCTCACATGCGACTTCCCGTGGGCCGGAGCTCCCGCTCAGCTTGCTGTCCCGTGTTCCTTATCGTGCCGCCCACCTCCCCACATCGGCCGGCTCTGCGTATTAGGCATATCGGTCGGGGTGGACACGTCCGACCTGGAGCCGAGGAGGGTGCTCGGTCCTCTTCTCGAGCTGCTCTCGGGCGCGGCGTCAGGCCTGGAGCTGGCTGTGACCGTGCGACCCGCCCAAACGTCTCAGCCGCCCACGGAGCTGGAGAGGCCGCTGTTGTGGCCGCGGATGGCTGGACATCTGCGGACACTGCACCTCACCGTCCTGTGCGACATGATGTGCTCAAGCATGTTCTCGGAGCTGATGGTACGTCCCTTGTCGTGACATCTGTGTCCTTAGATTCCTTGCATACTCACGTCTGCGCTCGCAGACAACGCTGGTCACTGTGCTTTCGACCGTGTCCCCCGTCTATTTCAACGCCACACTCAATCCGAAGCCAATCCGCACCTACGGCAGTGACATTGCGAGTCAGAATGGCGACTTCACCGTCGAGCTCGAACGCGTCCGCGCCCTGCGTGAGATACTCCCAGCCGCTCTCGCCAACGCGGCTCCGACGCTCCGCGTTCTCGGCTTGGGATCCTGCGCGGTCTCTGAGGGGATGCTCCCCCAGATCGAGAAGCACCTTTCGGATTCCCAGGAGAAAGGCACGGGCGACGATGCAGAAGCAGACCAAGACGCGCAGACGTCGAGCACCCTGTGCGCGGCGTTGCACCGCATCGCTCAAGAGCCGCTCAGCCGTGCCCATCGGTGGTGGTGGATCGAGCAAAGTGCAGGTTCTGTCGACGCCGTCGAAATCTGGCGTGAGGTTGGGGAGCGGGCACGCGAAATGGCTGAGCAGAAGGATTTCGATCTCAACACCGGCTTCGATGGTGAGTCGTTCCCGGGCGGCTGCGCCGGTCGATGACGAGCATTTTTTTGCAGGGTTCTTCTCCGAGAAGTGCATCTACCAGCCGTAAGTCGAATCCTCCCGCTCCACGTGATCGCGCATCACAATGTTTTGAATACTTGTATCCTCGGGAATAGCCACAAATATGTGCGTATTTGAGCAGTTACAAGTTTCTTTGGGGCTCCGTACATGCCCACCACGGACAACCGGGCAGCCGGGCAGCCGGGCGTTGCTACCGTTCGAAATCTCTCTCCGCGCAAACTTGCCATAGTCCACACACATCCCGACTACAGCGTATGGCTCCTACCGCAAGTACGCTAGGGGCGCGTCCGCAGGTTCGTAGCTCATCTGCCCCCAAGCCAACGCCCTCCGCAGCGCGATCGCCTCTTCTCGCACCGCCGCGAGCTCTTCCGAGTCCGTCGGAGCGGGCGAGCGTCGTGCTCCGGGTGAGGGAGCTGGTGTGTGTATGCGACAGAGGGATGAGGGTATGATAGCCGGATGGTGGTAGCACTCGTGACATGCTCTACTCGGTCCTTCCACCTTGCCAGATAAACTTCTCGCTGAAACCGTATCCCTTCGATATGTAGCAAGGCAAATCATCTCCACCATAACACGTGGTGCCTGAGAGTGTAGGTGCGACGCTGAAGGGAACGGTATGAGAAATGAAGTCTATGCAGACGAAAAAGATTCATACGATGTGGTTGGAGACAAACACCTGTTGACCTGTTCCTCGAACACGCGATCCGGGATGCTCTCGTTGCCGTAGACGGTTCCACGTGGAGATATCGCGGTACGGGCGCGAATGCAGCGGCTGTAGACAACGGCGAGAACAATCCCGGAGATACACAAAGTGATACCTCCACAGACACCGTCTGCGATGGTGCTAAGGTCAGATGAGGACGATTGCATCCCACTGATGGCAGCGTTTGGTGGAAGTGGTGTAGTGGAAGACGATACAGAGGGTAGAATTCGGGAATGCCACGTTGTGATGATGGAGGTGATGGAATGAGTCGGAGCTGTGATCGTATGTTTTGGTGGGCCTGAAGCGTCCGAGTGAGCCGTGGAAGACGTCGAGGACAGCGAAGGAGTTGAGCCGAGGATGGACGATATGTTCCCCACAGGAGAATCAGCTTCGAGAGCGGTGTAGACAACGTTGTCAAAAAGCATGAGTGATGCTTCATTCCCGATGCTTTTGATCTCAGGAGAATGGTTTCGAAGCGCCAAATCGGTCTGATTGAATACCAACTGCTGGTATAGAATGTCGTTCGTCGTGTCCGGTTGATGCATGAACTTCCCCCGCTGGATCCCGTCTATGGAAAATGCAAGATTTGTAGCTGTGACTGTGTTCTCAAGTTGGTTTGCCAGTATCATATAAGTACACCCATACCGCCGTCCCGTTGAATGTGATCGCGATCGACTGGTCGCCAGTCTCCCTGTGGCCAGGATACCACGTCGAGTCGTGCCAGGTGCGGTTGAACGCCTTGCTTGTGTCGACATTATTCCTGTTCACATGACAGCCGTTGGCACATGTATTTCCGTCCGTCCAGTTAGCTGGTGGTGTGTAGTACATCGGGACGACGCCGGTGACCGAGTCGCCATAATAGTCGTCAATGGTGCGGTTGACTCCCCTCGCTCGGCACGCGCCGAGAACGGCGGCGAGGATAGCCAAAGGCGCGAATATCATCTCGTATTGAAGCAACTGCTGAGCGAAAAAAATGCGGGGTTGTTAGTGTTCAGCATAGTCTACGAAGAGAAGAGCGCGTACACTGGGAGGACTAGGTGAGACGTTGGGGGGAGTTGCGTAGACTCAGGTCCTCGTTTATCTGCAGAGGGGAGAAGAAGGTGGCGCGGTCGCGCGTTGTGAGATGATATCCACGTTGCCTGTCAGTTCGAGTTCGTTGTAGGTAGAAAGAGCTCGCGCTTCGGAGATCCGTGCGCTACGGGGTGTCCTCTATATCACTTGTGCTGAGATGAGTTGTACTCCCGCAGCCTACCACGAGGTGCTGTTGATGACCTATCTTTACACAGCCAAGATGCGCCGAGGGACTCGCCCTCAAACACTGGAAGATAAGCTGTGCTCAAAAGTTCAGGAGACGAACAAACGACAGTCGCGCCTCACGCCCTTGCAGGCAGATACGACAACAAACCTGTGCTTGAATAACGCGCGGTTCGCACGCTGCGGGCACGGTCCACAAGAGTCCCGAGAAAGCGTCTCGTAGTATTCTCGTGCTTCTCTCGGCGACCTACTCGCCGTTCGGAAAACGTATACGCAGCACAACGGCGCTCCAAGATGCCGCAACGCCGAGCCCGCGTCGTGGGAGCAAAGGGCGGCAACCCGGTGCTTCATAGCAAGCCAGCGCGATGCATGGCACAACAGCGACTTCAATGAACCTCCCGAGTCTCAAGTGAGCCATCTCATCCGCAAAAAACGCGCAAGGAACTCACCTGTCCACCCAGGGCTCGCGATGCGTCTCCTCAACACACAACGCCCCGAGCTGCGCACCTTTTCTACGCCCACATCCGTCTCCGGAGGCTACGCCGTCCTCTCCTCCTCCTCATGTACCCTTCCTCAATCAACCCGCGCGTTCTCCTTCTCGAGCCCCAGCACGACCCAACCCCCCAGTGCGGCTCTTCCTCCACTACCGTCATCGCAGACGCACCACACCCTCCCTCGCACCCGCCGTGAAACCTACCAGCCCACCTCGTCCACACACGCCTCGACAGCGCCGCCTCATCGACAGAGCTACAGGCCGCCCTGGGCGCCGCCCCGCGTGCTCTTCCTGCCCCCGCACGTCCGACAGGCGTGCGCGCTTGCGGTGCGGCACGGCCTCGACTGGCTCCTTGTCGACTGGGCATGGCACACCGAGCTTGATTGCCAGGGCGATGGCGCGGCGGACGTCCAAGAGGCTATAAACGCGCGTGGGGCATGGCTCGAGGGCGCTGCGGTGTGCTACGCCTGGCTGTGCGACGTGCGGGTGGAGGAAGCTTGCGAAAGCCCGACCGAGGGGGAGAAGTGCGGGAGGCGGAAGTCGCGCCCGGAGCTCCGGCGTGCGACCGTGCACTTCCCGGACGGGCGGCGGACGATGGCCCGAGCCGCCGCGCAAGAAATTGTGTTCCCAGGCGCGGAGGCAGACGACGGACCCCGCCTCCTTCGCTGGCCCTCCGTCCGCACGCGCACGAGTGCGCGCTCGAGCGGGTCGACTTGGGCGGCGGATCGGGACCGGGAGAACTGGGAGCGCGCGTTCCGGCGGAGCGCGTGGCACGCGGTCCCGCACACGCTGCCCGCGCTCCTGCTCCCCCGCCTCGTTCTCTTCGTTTCCGCCGACGGGCGAGTCCTGGGGAGCAAAGCCGACCTGGCACTCGCCCCACTCGTCGAGGAGATCTCCGGGATCCCCGTGTCGTTTCTGCGCTTCGAGCGCGGGCTGGGCGATGCTGGAGTTGGGGAAAGGATGGGATGGGTGGCGCGGCGGCTCGCCGAGTCCAACGGAGGTGAAGAGAGACGAGCCGAAGACGACGCGTATGCGCTCTTGCCGCTCTTTGGGGTCTCGATGCCCGTCCTGTGTGGGGAGGGTCCGCGCGCGTTCTATGGCCTGCAGGAAGAAATCGCGAAGACTACTATCGACACCGGGCTATTTGCGTGGGGGCCATGCGCCCCGCTCGAGCGCCTGACGGA
Organism: Epithele typhae; assembly: GCF_022376455.1. Taxonomy (NCBI): domain Eukaryota; kingdom Fungi; phylum Basidiomycota; class Agaricomycetes; order Polyporales; family Epitheliaceae; genus Epithele; species Epithele typhae. The sequence goes on from NW_025954568.1 coordinate 11,271, forward strand.
CTTTGGGGTGCTGGAGATGTCGCCCGCGGTCACGGCAGCGATGCGCGCCCCGATGCCGTTCGACGCGGAGTGCTACTTGCTCGCGCCGGGTCCAGTCGCGTGGACGGGGTCTAGCGGGCATATTCGATTCGAGGTACGTGCATCCTACGAGAGAGGCCTGGTGAGGAAAGACGTGCTGACGAGGATCGGACAGCCTACCGTCGGTGCTTGTGAAATCAAACTCCGTCGTCCACGCCCTCGTCCACTCTGCGCCCCACCTGATCCAGGCCCGACCCCACTGTCCGACCCCGCGCATACCCACAGCGTCCGCCTGCATATCCCCATCATCAAGCTCATCCTCTCCGTCCCCACCTCTCCGGGCTGCGGGCCCACCTTGTGACGGTACACATCGCGATCCTCTTCTGCACACTGCACACGCTCCCGCTCGGGCTCCCGCTCATCCCCTGCGACTGGCCCGGTCCACGAGCCGAAGTCGGTTGCCCACTCTTTCGGTGCCTCGGGGACCGTTCCGATTGGTGACGATCTCGCCGGAGGAGCAGCGCAGGTTGAAGGCGCGGTGGACGACGATCTGGGTCGTCGCGAAACCCCCAGTGTTCGCACCAACGCAGCACCCGCAGCTACAACGGCGCTCGTCCTCGGCGACACTAGGGTCCGGGCTCCAGCGTGCGGAAGAGGCGGCGGCAGCCATGGAGGTCGCGTTAGCAGCAGCGTCGGGCAGCGGTCGCGGGGTGATGCGTGCGATGCGGCCCACGTCGATGCTGGCGTCGAAGTGGCGGCTCGCGGGCATGAACGCGTCGACGTGCGCGCCGTTTCGCGTGCCCGACGCGGTCCTGGACGGGCTCACGTTCCGCGAGGGCGGCGGGACGGTGCCTGGGCGGGCGTATTTTTGCTGCGTTGCTGCGACGTGGGTCGGGGTGGGGTGGACGGGAAAGCCGGCGGTGACGCTGGTGTTTCGCACGGATGTGTACTGCGTCCCGCACAGGTCGCGTGCGGGGGCCGTCGGCGTGGGGGTGTCGTACCTCGTCGTAACGCTGGGGGTGTGCCGGCGCCGGACAGAAGGAGGCAGGGGAACAAGCAAGACAGTGGAGGAAAGCGCGTCGCGAGGTTCCACGCTGAGACCGAGCGAAGACGAATGCACGGGCGATGGGAGCGGGTGGGACGAGAAGGCTTCAAATCTCAAGCGGCGAAGAGCGTCCACGTCTTCGTCCAGAGGGGTCGGTGCGCACTGGGCGACAATTCGTGTTGAGAGCGCCGAGAAGCGAAGCGTCCGCGCGGCGCTAGAGTCGGTCCGGCATCCTTCTGACTCGCACGTATGTTCTCGGGACCATATCTCCAATTGGTCGGGAAGAGAAACTCAGGTCGCGGCGCGAGGTCCGGGCCCGCCCTACGACGAAGTTGATGGGGTTGGGGGGCCAGCGACCGTGCCTCTCGTCGTGACTCTGCGATTCGTGACTTGCCCCATCAGCGCAGTTGCCACTGCTTCCGGCTGCACGCGAAGTAGAGCGGAGGGAAATGAGGAGACCATGATCTTGCAGCTCACGGCTGAGCCGGGATTTCTACCACTAGAGAAGCCGCGGCCGCGGTCGGTTCAGTTTGCTTGATGTTTAGCGAGTACATAGACCGTGCCTGTGAGTAAATGATGTTATTGCTCAAGGTGCTGTGACTCCAAAGTACCGTAGGGAGAAGTGCGGTCCGGGGGAAGCATAGAATTCGCTGCTGTCATGAACCACCGGGTTAGAGGTACAGGCACAGGTTGTGCTCTCGCAAGCATTGGAAATCAATGAATGTGGACTGACATAAGCGATCAGAGAGAGACCTGAACTGCGTGCACTTCGAGTCATTGATATGGAAGCAGAACAGACGGATGACAGTGATTTGGAATTGGACAACCGCAGCTTACTAACATATACTCTGGAGGGGCGCCCATGTGTCGTCGAAGGTGTTCAGTGGGAACGAGCGACGGTATGTATAGCGGGTCGAGGCACGTTGAGGCGCATATAAGCAGCTGCAGACGGCAGATGAGCAGCAGCACTTACCCCAGAAGACGTTCTACACATGTCATCCCAAATCACTTTCTACTCCTTCTTGGTAAGATCACAATCCCCAAGGAATTCCGCGGCTGCTTACCTTGGCATCTCAGCCATCGCAATACGCCCACCGTGTCCACCTGGCCCTCGATGAAGTGAAGGCAGAATATGTCACCCACAACATCGACCTCCAGGCCAAACCTGCCTGGTTCCTGGAGAAGATAAACCCAGGAGGCACAGTAAGCCCACATCCATCGATGGCAGCGCATGTGGCTAGTCTGGACTCACCTGAGTCTGTCTCGAGATTCCTGCGCTTTCATACGGTCCGAAGTGCGCGCCCGACGATCCGTCCCCGGAAGCGGCGGCGATCCCTGAGTCGCTCGTCATCCTCGAGTTCCTCGCCGACCTCTTCCCTAACGGCGGGATCCTCCCACCCAACGATCCCGTCGCGCGGGCGCGAGCGCGGCTCCTCGTCGCCCACTTCGAGAGCGTCTTCACCGTCGCATTCAAGAGCGCGTTCTACGAGGGCAAGTCTCCGCAGCTGGTTCTAGATGCCCTTCTGGAGTTCCAGGCGCGCCTTCCGAAGGATGGCTTTGCGCTGGGTGCATGGGGAATGGTAGAGATGTCGGCCGCGCCGTTTCTGGTGCGCACCTGGATGTTGCTCGAACACGACTTCGGGCATTACCCGGTGGGTGAAGGGACGAAGGCATGGGAGGCGCTGAGCAAAGAGGACAAGTTTACGCGAGTGAGGAAGTATGTGGAGGACATGAAGGCATACCCGACTTTCAGAGGTTCCTGGGACGAGGTGAGGAAGTTGTCGGTACGGTCATGACAACGTGGAGGCTGACGATGAGTTTCAGAACTTCATGCTCGCCGCTTGGGGAGGATATTTGAAGAGAGAGTAGCGAGCTCAGGGCGGACAAGCAGTGGAGACTGGTTGGATGTGTATGGGCTACAGATTATCGAATTGAAACGGACTCCGAACGTGAGACTTCACGTCGTGACGTCACGCGCTCGGCGGAGATGTGGCCACTGCGCTTCTTTGTCTCCTCGCCATCGTCATCCTGGTGGTGCTGTCCTCATAAACCCCATTGTCGAACAACATGGTTTGCCAACGCCACTATCTCTCCTGCTGCGATGGCCTCGGAGACCAGCGATCCCGGGTCGCTTGTGCTCGACGGCCTCCCTCGCGACTGGCCGCACGACAAGGCTTCTGGTAGTGTCGCCTCCAGCTCAACTCCGAGTGAAGTGAGAAGACACACCTTCGACATATCCACCAAGTCCCGGAAGCTCAGGCCAGAATCCAGCTCGAGGAGTCGTGGCGATGATTTGGTGGCTTCAAGGAGTGCAGCCGTCGTTGCATCGGACGATGGCGATGAAAGCAAGTCGGGCCCTTCAGCGGCGTTGTCGCCGACACTCTCCCCACAAACGACGATGCCTCTCCCAACGATTTCTGGTGCATTTTTGGACCGTGCACCCGATTTTGCAAGCTCCCTCGCTACCACCCTCCCCCGAGCCTCGTATCGTGGACCATCCCAGCTCGATGACCCAGGAGTCGCAGATCTCGGCTGGAGTAATGGGTCCATCACACTCCCAACTCGTTGGGGCTCCAGAACGACGAGGTATTCATGCTTGAACGACGGTTCAACAAGGTGCATACTTGCGATCTGCCATTTCAGCGACATGACATTGAGGAATTTTGTAGCAAATACGGCATGCGCGGGCAGAGCCGCATATACCCCGAATACGCTGGACTTGGAGAGCGCGCCGAATGAGATCATCACTCCGACAAGCTACGGGCGACGCTCGAGAGGATGTATGTGACCATCGTGAGTCTTGTCCATGTTGCTGCATATATGCGCTCTCCTCATGTGCGATTATGGGAGGCTGTTGGTGGAGCGGCGACATTCAAGCATCTCGCTCGCCTCCGATCTTGGAATGAGCCCCGTCGGACAGCCGGGTTTTGTGTCGTACGTTCCACTCTTCAACTGTCGCTGGGTTTGCTTTAAATATCTGTCCACCATCTAGGCGTACTTCACCTCATGGCATTTATCACTCCTCCCCTTCACCCTCCTCACCACCCTCCTCGTCATCCTCTTCTCCTCGCGCGCTTGCCGAGCTCTATTTCCTCCAGCTCCCTTAGCCGCCATCTCCGCCACCTCAGGAAATCTCCAAGTCCCGCGAGCAGGCGTCGTTGGGTCCGGGACGTCGCTTTCCGGGGCACCCGAGGCGCATGAGGGGGAGGCCGTCGAGCGGGAGGCAGCGCAGTTTGTCGCGAGCCTAGTTGCGGTGGGAGCTGGCGCTATTGCGGGACAACGCGGGCCCCTGAAACCAGCATCGACCGTACGTCCCCCCGAAACGACTACGCCAAGGGAACGGCAAAACAAGAGTCAGCGAACCTCCAAGCTTCGGACGACTTCATCAGTGCAGGTGTCCCTGACGCCACCGACTTCGCGTTGAAGGCTAAGAAGGTGCGCGACACGGCGGACCTCGGTGGAGTAAGCACGAACGACCCCGCTGCACGAGTTGCGAAGCAGAGTGTAGAGACCGCAGTGTGGGACAGGATGGGTCTTGCGGTGCGCACCATGTCTGCGATTGCAGACACTTGGGAGCGCTTCTCTAAGTGAGCATATTTTTCGCCCTTGGTAGATGACTCTGATACGCTTTTGACCATAGCGCAATCGAACCGGTGCCCCCATTCCCTAACTGGGGACCCCGTCTGCGCCTCGCGCTCGCGCTACTGCCCTTCCTCCTCGTCGCGCTCTTGCTCCCGGCTGAAGTCGTGGTGCAGAGCGTTACCTTCATTTTCGGAGCACTCTTCTTCGGGTGTCCTGTCATCCACCGCATAATGTTCTCGTTAACGAACCGATATCCACACTGGACGAACATTTTCGTCCTACGACAGTGAGTTGCATCTTCTTTGGCGCTGCTGGCGGCACAATGCTTGTGGCACCACCTCCATGCTCCACACCCGTTTCCGCATCTTTGACTCACTATTGTTTTGCAGCATGCTACTCCGAGGAGTCCCCACCAACGCTCAACTCACGCTCACACTCCTTCGCCTTGCGGAGCGCGCAAACGCCCCTCTCCCGCCCCCACCGCACACGCGTCCCGCATCAGTCATGGCCGCCGCCGAAGCCGCGCGTCCTGGCAACACGCACTCGCAAGTCGCCGCGGACACGCTGAAAGCACGCGATTTCGCTTTCGACATCGGCGGCTACGATCCCGTCGAGGGCGTCGAATCCTCCGGGTCCGAGGACGGCACGTTCGTCGACGACCCTGAGCCGGTCGAGGACGCCGTGAGCGACACGGAGACGGACCTGGAGCCAGGCGAGAAGGACTCGGACAGGCTGAAACGGCGTGGCAGCAAGCTCATCGGCTTCCTCCGTAAAACGACCCGCACCGGGGTGCACACTGTGCTCGGCGCGGACCGGCTCAAGGCCAAGGCCGGGAACGAGCGTGCGCGGCAGCGGCTCGGGGCGGTCGCCCCACGTGGCGCCGCGGGGAAGCTGCAGGTCGCCCCGGGGGACGTGCACACGGACGACGAGCCCCTTCAAAACGAAGACGAACCCGAGGACAGTGAGGAAACGGCGGGGACTGCGCGGGCGAAGCGACACCGACCGCTCCTGCGCCGTCTCATTCTGCGAATCCTGCTGCGCTTGCGCCGGAGAACGACTAGAAGGACGCGTTTCAGCGTGAGGGACCGACATCGTTCTCCGCGCGCGTGGGCGGCCGCAAGGGCCGCGTGCTCCTCGTTACGTCCGCGGCCTCGCCGTGCCTCGCGTTCGTGTCCGAGAAGGCACTCGCACGCGCGGCGGAGCCCGAGTCCGTGCTCAACCAGCTCAAGCATGGGCGAAGGGAGAGCGAGGGTTTGGACGCGGCGTTCACTGTGGGGGTCGCGGATGTCGTGGAGGTGCGCAAGGTCGGCGGCTTGGGGTGGAAGGAGCGACTTGTCGTCGGGTGGGCGACGGGGAGGGAGGTACTCGGTGGGCTGGAAGTCATCGACCGGTGGGGCACGAGCAGGCTCTTCACTGCCGTGAAGGGGAGAGACGAGCTTTTCAATAGGTTGATATCTATGGGCGGGCAGCGGTGGGAGTGTCTATGAGGTCCCTCTACTTGTACCGTTATTTTGCTGCTTGGGTATGGTGCTCAGCGCTCGCTCCTTGTGCGACATCCTTTGTGCGTCAAAAGCGCGATGATCACAGCGCACGGGAACCAACAGGCGGGGATACCCACGTGACTTCAAAGAGCATGGTCGCTCGAATTGCGTACGCGCCGCGCAGCTTGTCTTCGTCGCCTCCCTCGTCTCTCCCTGCTCGCCTGCCTCCCTTCTTCTTGCGCATATATTCAGCCAGGGAGGCCATAAATCTACCCCCTCGTCCCCTTATCATGGTCCAGGACGCCACACCTCCATCTACGCTGCGCAAGCGAGCGACAGGCGCGACGAGCGACAGTCGCCCATCGACCCCAGCACGAACCGCGAACCGCGACGCGATCGATCCTGCGACGTTCTACGGAACAGGTACATCCAACGCGCTCGGCTCATCACACACTGGCTACGTCGCGCCCGAGGTCTTCCCCTTCAGAGAGCCCGAGCTCGTTCAAGACACAGTCCCGACGGATCCTAATCAGTATAACCCGCCACCCACCTGGGGCACCGAGTCACTCGCCGACTGGAGTAAGGAATGGGGACCTGTTTCAACCACGTACGACGACTGGGGTGTCCCCGGCACCATCCGTAAGATCAGTATCGACGGCCGCAGTGAAGACGAAGAGACGCGTTGGTACGATCCCGTTCTTCGCGCGTCCTGCTCCCGCCCCGGCCCCGGCCTCCTCCCTCCGCTCCTCGCAGACATCCTTCACGACCCAAATCATGCCCTGTACTCGGTCAGTCCCGACCCTCCTCCCTCAGTCGCCGACATCCCTCCCGCACACCTCCCCACTCAAGACGAGGTCCGGACTGCCGTCCCACACCCAAACGCATACTTTTGCCGCGAAGACAACGGCTGGGTCTTCCTCCAATGGCGGTCGTCCAGCGTCCTCCCCCCGCTCGTCGACCCTGCAGCTTCCCTGCCTAATCAAGCCCGACGGAAACGGACCCAGTCGTGCGTGGGCGACGGCGAGCAACCGTTTGGCCAAGCCAATGTCACCCACCACTGGCACCAGTACCCGAAGGCGGTCGACGCGACCAGGCTCAATCCCCCGTACGCACGCAGCGACCTCCTCCTCGATCTTTACCTCTGTTGTCAGTGCTCGACATATTGCCTTGTGTCCGACATTATCCCCGGTGCGATCCCCGCACATCTGCTCAACGCCCTCGTGGAGGACAAGTTGACGAACCCTGCAATCGACAAGACCCCACGCGCGACGGTGGTCGCCGCTCTCGAGACCATCCAATCGTGAGTCCATCGCCCACCCCGCTCTCAGCATGTCCCCACACCGCGTCCAGCATCGTCTCCAATCGGATATGGCGCGATGAGCAGCGGGTGTTGCCGATCATGGGCGCACGCTTCAAGACGAAGCTTGGGTGGGATCCAGCGATGTGAGTTATGTCTTTTCCTGCCGTGCCCGCGCTCACTCGTCTCAGCGAGCAAATTTTCAAAGAGCTTGGGTTTCGAGCTGAGAAGACTCCGAAGGAGGGGAAACCGGGCGAGCTTCTTCTACAACCGCCAGGGATAGACCCGGCGACACCAGAGGGGGTGGCGAACAGGACGAAGCTCCTTCGCGCATGGACAGAGTTGAGCGCGTGGCTGGTGATCTACCAGAAGAACAGTGCGTATTATCCAGGCACTATTTGCGATCGGGATCTGATATCCGGACGTAGAGGAAGGACTGGCGGACTACAGCAGCATTGTCCTGACCGTCAAGGCGGACGGTGCGCGCGACATGTATCAAGAGGGCATTGGGGCGCACGTCTCGCAAAGTAACGTCACATCCCTTCGCTCCTCCCACGTGTTCTTACACCCGTCCCAGTCTCTCGAGGAAACCTCCCCGACCAATTGGTCGGTTACGCGCCGCTCGATGCTGCCTGGAGATTGCTAGGGATGACCCCTTCGACGTACACATGGGAGCTGCTTGCGTTCGCGTATCTGGCGCAATGCCGGTGCGACCCAGAGAACACGATGACCTACTTCGCCCAGCTGATGACGATCGTCAACGCCATGGTCAACCTGGGCATCGCGGTTCCAACAGAGCTGCAAGCGCTCGTCATGGAGGAGCGTGAGCGGTCTCGGTTCACCCCAGAAGACTACGCTCTCGCCGCGTGCAGACTCGGGTTTGGGGCAGAGCTCGGCGTCGACCTCGACGCGGACGTTGACGACGAGTTCATCGCGGCCGCGTGGCGCTCCGCAAGACGGCGCGCGTGGCAGAGCACGGGCGATGCGACCACGAAGCGCGCCGAGCTGAACGACGCGCTCCGGATCGTCGCTGAGACGCGCGGGAGCCTCGCCCTCATCAAGGTGTGGACCGAGGAGAAGGGCTCGGGGATGTCCCCGGAGACGGCGTATTCGACATTGGACGTACCGCGGGACGTTGATGAGTCGATGCTGCTCACCGTGTTCTCGATGCGGATAGAAGATTCGCCGAGTCAGGCGGAGCGGATGCGCGAGGCATTGGGGGTCATCGCGGAGGTCACGAACAGCGAGCGATTGCGGCAGTTCTTGACTACTGGCACGGATCGTGAGTTCTGCTTCTGATTTCTTACGGTGCGCGCTGACGGCGTTCGTGCAGCTGGAGACGGCACTGTCACGAACAGCAGCCCGGAGATGCCGCGCGGTCTGAACCAGCTCGGGAACACTTGCTACTTGAACTCCCTTCTCCAGGTAGAGTTTGTGGATTGTGGAGCGGTCGGCGTTGCTGACATCGTTTCAGTATTTCTATACCATAAAGGATCTACGCGATGCGATCGCGTCCCTCGCTGGCACGGGCGCCAAGTCCCTCGATGAGAAGAAGTTCACAGACGATGACCTGAAGCGTCATCGCGTCGGTGGCCGCCTTGTTACCCGCCGTGAGATCCTCCGCTCCAAGAAGTGTACGCACGCCGTTCTCCTCGGTTTGCTTGCGCTGACACGTTCACAGTCGTCCACCTCCTCGCCGAGCTCTTCTGGAACCTCGAGTACTGCGACACCGCCTCTGTCACGCCCGAGATCGAGCTCGCAAAGCTTGCGCTGGTGACGTCGCAGGACGAGGAGGAGGACGCGATAGATGCGGAGATGGACCTAGACAAGGCAGGCACCGACTCCTCGAACGATACTGATGCGACGCTCGTTGACGATATGGCCCCCGGTCGCCCGTCGCCTTCGACCGCCCCTCCCCCGCGCAATCCGATCCCACGCCGTACGTGACCCCCGGCCAATCTCCCCCTCATCTGCCCGAGCAGGGCGCGCAGAGCCCGACTGGCAGCGTGCTCGGCAAACGCAGCCGCGAGACGGACGGGGAGGAGACCATGGAGGTCGACACGCCCGCGCAGTCGCCCAAAGCAACGGGAGGGTCGAGTCCCAGGGGCGGGAGCGGCGGGAGTGAGGCGGCCATGTTTATCGAGGAGGCCATCGCGTCGACATCTTCGACATCGCTGGACAAGCGGCCTGCGCAGGCTACCTCGGATGGGGATGTCGAGATGAAGGAGGAGAATCAGAGCTCGTCGGCAGGGAAGGCCCCACCTCTGCCGCCGAGGAAGACGCGCCCGACTGACGACTCCGTGATGATGTTCGGTGAGTTGGTTGGGCTGAGATGACCGGGGGTCGCCTGACCGTCATGCAGGGCGGCAACACGACGTGTCCGAGTGCATGGACAACTGCATGTTCCAGATCGAGACCGCGCTGCTCGACTTCCAGGGCATGGCGACGTCCGACGACGACAAGACGAGCCCTGTCAAGAGGTTTGTCTCCATCAACGTCTTCATTTATCCCGCTCACGACGTCATTGACGCAGGTTGTTTTATGGCAAGAAGCGCCAGCGGCTGATCGCAGACGACTCGCGCCACCAGTCGTCCATCCACGAGAAGGAGGATCTGTTCTCGCACCTGCACGTCAACGTCGCCGACGAGGGCTTTGACCTCTACGACGGCCTCGCGCGGTACTTTGACGATGTCGTCGAGGTGAACGGGCAGAAGAAGCGGATGGAAGTGACGCTGGTCGACCTTCCGCCCCTCCTCCAGATCCAGCTCCAGGTAAGCAAGTCTATTGTGTGCGCGATAAGTACTGACGATGGTGCAGCGAGTGCAATTCAACCGCGACACGCAACAGGCGTACAAATCGCAGGCGTACGTCAAG
>NW_025954569.1:0-21547 GCF_022376455.1 Epithele typhae
ACTCGCCTTCACCGTCGTCTTCGTCTGATGGGTCATCATAGATGGCTCCGCCTCCGCGTCGTCTGCTGTTGGCTCTACTGGTGGAGCTTCAGGTTTGTGTGGGGAACTGGAAACAGGTGTAGTGAGATCGTCGTCCTGGATAGGCTGCAGTTCGACGTCCAAAGGTTCGCGCTCCTCAAGGTCCTCAGAGATCGCATCTTGAGAGTCGCCGTTTTCGGTAGGGGTCAGAGGGGGCTCCTCCGCCTCAGACTCGGCAGCGTCTTCAGGCGCACTTTCCACATTATCGTCTGGCTGGGCCTCCGCCGGAACCGGTGAGCTCTCTGGAGCCGGGACTAGCTCCTCCGATGGCGTCACCTCGGGGTTCGTCTCCAGGACCCGTGCGGATGCCTTCGCTTTTTCGTCGAGCTCGTAAGTGAGAGCAAGGACGCACAGATCCGGCGTGGAGAGCACGGAGTAGTCTCCAGTCTTCTTGGCCCATTGGATCACTGGGATCGCATCTCAGCGTCCTGCCGGCCACCACGCAGAACGACGCACCATGGGCAACCGACGTAGACAGCGGTGCCTTGATTTCTATTCTCACCCCCGCGGACAACGCGAGCCGTTCGAAGTGTTCACGCGCTCGCTTGTCCTTGAGCTCGTCCAGGACCTGGGGACGGTGTAGAAGGTTTCCGCGAGCCCCCGCAAAGGCGAAAGCGAGAGAAGCGGTCCTGCATCCAGCACGAGTTGCTTGCAGGCGAATTTTGGGGTGCTCGGGGCAGCAGTGGGGGTGGAGGAGAGAGCAGCCATGGTCATTGGGCCGACCCCGACAGATTCGGAGAGGGAGAAGAGAAAATAGCGGATCACGTGTGGACGACGGTGCATTGGATCGGACTTGGCGGCCGACGGAGGAGTCGATCGCCGAAAGACGACCCTCGCCGTCGACCAGCCCGGGGAAGTTGTCTGCTTCAACGACCTCCACTACCCCGCCCCCCGACTGGCAGCGATGGCGAAGAAATCGTGAGTCCGTGCGCCCGCCTGAGCCGCGCGCCCTGATCCAGACGCTGATGTCACCCAGATTCCGTGTGGTCGTCCTCCCCGGAGATGGCATCGGTGCGTGCGCCTTTTCTGCTCATCGCCCCCCGCCGCGCTCACCGAGCTCTGCGCCAGGCCCCGAGGTCGTCGCTGAAGCAGTGCGCGTGCTCGAGGTCGTCTCCGCCGCCTCGGGCGACATCGAGCTCAAGCTCGAGACCCACCAGTTCGGCGGCTGCGCCATCGACGCGACCGGCGAGCCCCTCCCCGCGTCCACGCTCAAGGCCTGCCAAGAGGCCGATGCGATCCTCATGGGTCCGTCCTCCCCTTCTCGCCTTTCCGCCCAACCCCCCTTGACGCTCCGCGCCAGGTTCCATCGGCGGCCCTAAGTGGGGCGTGAACAGCAAGGTGCGCCCCGAGCAGGGCCTCCTCGCCCTCCGCAAAGCCCTCGGCCTCTACGCCAACATCCGGCCCGCCAACTTCGCGTCCGACTCCCTCCTCGCGAACTCGCCCCTCAAGCCGTCCGTCGCCGAGGGCGTCGACATCATCGTCGTCCGCGAGCTCATCGGCGGCGCGTACTTCGGCGCGCGCAAGGAGCTCGGCGCGGGCGCGGGCCCCGACGCCGACTCCGCCTGGGACACCATGGTCTACTCCGTGGGCGAGGTGCAGCGGATCACGCGCGTCGCCGCGCAGATCGCGATGCAGGCGAACCCGCCCCTGCCGGTGACGTCGATCGACAAGGCGAACGTGCTCGCGAGCTCCCGGCTCTGGCGCAAGGTCGTCTCCGAGACCCTCCAGGCCGAGTACCCCCAGCTCCAGCTCGAGCACCAGCTCGTCGACTCGGCCGCGATGCTCATCGTCGCGAACCCCAAAAAGCTCAACGGCGTGATCGTCACGGAGAACCTGTTCGGCGACATGTGCGTCGTCTGTTCGTGTCCCCAGATGGTGGTGCTGACGGCGGATGCGACAGCCTTTCCGACGAGTCCAGCGTCATTCCTGGATCACTCGGCCTTCTCCCTTCGGCCTCCCTGGCCGGAGCGCCCTCGGTTTCCGATGCCCTGTCTCCGGACTTCAAGTCCACTCCCGGTCTCTACGAGCCCATTCACGGATCGGCACCCGACATTACCGGCAAGGGGATCGCGAACCCCATTGGCACCATCCTCAGTGCTGCTATGCTTCTCCGCTACTCTCTCGGTCTCGAAAAGTACGCACAAGCTATTGAAACGTCTGTGCGCAAGGCCCTCGACGACAAGCCCTCTGGTGGCTTCGAGCTTCGTACGGCAGATCTGGGTGGTAGCGTTTCGACAAAGGAGCTGGGCGACAAGGTGGTGGAGATCCTCAAGGGGCTGCTGTGAAAACCTTGTACGTCTAACGCAAACTTGTACTATTGTAAGCTCCGATAGCAGCCATGATAGCGCAAGGCTTGCGTACAATGTCGATTCTGGACCTTTGTATACATAATATGTGGGATGGTGTCTAGCGTAAGGACCGACTGGGACCAGAAACATGGGATACGTAACAATGCAGCGACTGTAATCCGTACAGCGGCATACTAGAAGAAGATTAGTGGTCTCGCAAACCCGCTCACAGTGCCACGAGACTACTTCTCCCCGGCTCCCACTTTCTAGACGACTAAGACGTATGCTCCCCCTTCTCCATCAGTTCCACCATATCCATGTCGTGCTTGATGGGGATGATCGCATAGTCTGAGACCCCATCCGCGTCGGGCGAGAGGTTGCAAGGGTATCGCGCCTCGCCGATCGTCCCTGCCCAATCGAAATCAGCAATCCTCACGTACTTGTTCTTCCGGGCCCTGGAGGACGCATTCTTCCAACCATCCAGGAGTAAGACGTTGGGGGGCCGGATGTCTCCATGTACATAATGGTCATGCTCGATGAACTTGATGACGACCTCGCGACCTTCGGGGCCGTTGAGACGCGCGACGAAGACGCTGCGGTGGGCGCTTTGAATACGTTGATGTACGCCAACAGCCACCTGCATTGCTTCGTCTCTTCTTTGCACATGGAGCTCAACATCCCTATATTTACGGTCGAGGGCCGGGTATTGCGTTACTGCGTAGCCTTCGACCTGACGCGGTCACCGTCCCGTCAGACGCCGACTACCTGGACCTTCTTATCGCTGTGTCCCAGGTGGTAGGACAACCTGACACATCTCGACTTCCGATATACAAAGTGAGCTGCAATTGTTCTCCGTCCCCTCGGTCTTGCATCGAAGCGTTATAATCAGCCGAAGGATGCCATGTACGCCACTCACGGACCACGTCTGCAATCGCTCCTCGTCGTCCACGACTACGACCCGCGCATGTTCTGCGACAATATCACTGCCCTCATGTCGGAGTTGGATGACGACTCCATCCAGGGAGGCCTTGCCATTGAGCCCTCACAACAACCTGACACGACATGTGCTCTTGTGGTCAACATCGTTCCACCTCTGGGCTTCAAGAAGTTGCGGTGTCGTGAAGATGAGGACGAGAAAGAAGACGGAAATATACTCAACGATATGATGAAGAGTTTGTGATTCGTGCATCAGTGCCACTCGACACTGTAGGCTGACGAATGGCGTCTTTGCCTTTAGGGTTTCGACGGACGGTGAGAGCCAAAGACTACAGCGCTCCGTCTCAAGACTGCCCTGCTTCCCAATATCATCGAACTCACTGCGGTCCGGGCGCTATCATCGACGGTCGTCGCACAAGTATTGCCGTAAATCCCCTCCCGCCTCCACTCGAGATCTTCCACCCCGCTTTCGCCACCTTCAAGCGTCTGTCTCCAGAGCGTAATCTCTCTGTCCCTGAAGACTTCGTCAGGACAACTGCAAAGCTCGTGCACGCAGGATCTCACATCTTCCCTGACGTGTGGGAACCCGAAGACGGAATTTGTCGGCTTCTCTCCGCTCTGCTCGGCTTCTCTCTCCAGCAACCTTCCGACAAGACGGTCAAGCGAAAACGTCCGGGCTACTTCATTCCTTCCGCTGTTCCTCCCCCATTTTCCGGCACCGCTTCGCTAGCTACGATTGAGCTTGGTACAGAATCGGGGACTGGCGCTCTCCGCTCGACATCCGCGCACATAGCGCATTGGTGCGAAGTCGAACAAAAGGCGAGCCTTTCCATTCAGGCCATCGTCTGTCCATCCGGTCTTACGTTCGCAGACGATCCTTAACAGCTGCTTCACGCCCTCCTTCGTGATCGGCGTCGACGGCCCGCACATCTCCATCTCGGGTATCATGATCACGGGCAAGCCCATCGTACAACACTTGAGAGACATCTGGCTCTCGCAGGACCACCACCGTGACGGGGAAGTGCTCCTGGAGAACGCGCGGGTCCTCTACGCCCTCAAGCTCGCACTCGAACGCCTGCACACGTTCTACACTGACCTTCCTCTCCCGACGACAGACGCATATCGCTTCTTCCCTCTCGCCACTCGGTACTCAGCGCCAGACGGTCGTCCCGTGAACCTTACTTATATCGACGTGCTGAAAAAGCCCGGCGAAAGCTCCACCGTGTTTCTCGCGCGCCTGGACGTGCCGGAGCCGCGCCACGTTGTCGTCAAGTTCGCGGAACGGTACGGCGTCCGGGCGCACGAGCTACTCGCGGAGGCCGGCCTGGCGCCTGCCCTGCTCTACCACGGCGCCGTCTGGCCTGGGGAGGACTACCACGGCCACGAGATGGTCGTCATGGAGCACGTGGAGGGCGTCCCCGCGTTCGAGCCGGAGTGGCAGAGCGCCGCCGCGCCCGAGGTTGAGCGCGCGATGAAGATCCTGTATGACAACGGGATGGTTCATGGAGATCTGCGCCCGCCGAACATCTTGCTCTTGCACGGCTGGGAGCAGGGTGTTGAAGGCAGGGTGAGGATCATCGACTTTGACTGGGCGGGTCGGGAGGGCGAGGTGCGCTATCCAGGCCGATTGTCGAAGCAGGTGTTCCCGGTGGACGGCATTGACGACCACTCTCCGATTACTTACGCGCACGACAAAGGGATGTTAAGTCTGCTCCGCAGAGGCGCTCACCGCCCTTAGACCGTATCGAGTAGACACAATTGAGGGACTTCATGTAGCAATACAGCGACTGTAGCGCCGCATAGGAGAATATTAGTGGTATCGCAACGATATGCTAATGAAAACGATTAAACGCTTCGCCAGGAACAGCGCAATCAACAACAAAACCACCGCCAACTTCATGTAGCGCTGTACGACGGCGGCACGTCCGTCAGCTCCTGTGCTGCAAGCGCCTGCCCCGTCGCCGCCGCCGCCGACGACGACGACGACGAGCCCGCGGCGGCGACGGACTGCCCGTTCGCGTCGAAGCGGACGCCCGAGTCCGCGTTGTACGTCACCTCCTGTGGCACGCTCAGTATCCCCGCCTCCGCTGCCTTGCTCCGCCCGAGTTGGTTCGGGCTCGTGCGCACCGGCAGGCGAGAGCCCGCCGCGAGCCCAAGCTGTGAGGACGAGCTCGCGCTCCAGTCGCTCGCCGACGGGCCACCGCCGACCTCAGAAGTGGCGTAGTCGCTGAACGACTGCGGCTGGCGGGCGTCGCTGAAGGTGCCCAGGCGCAGGAGGGGAGGTTTCCCCCCGCTGGAGGCGCTGAAAACGGACTGGGGGCCGGGGGAGGGGGCGATGTTGGCGGTGTACGTTGAAGGAGAGGTTGATTGGGGGTAGGGAGTCGGCTTGACCTCTGAGGTAAGGGCGTTAGAACGACGATACGGGAAGAGTAGAGACGGGGCTTACCGTGATGGTCCTCCTCAAGAAGGTCCCCTGGATGGACGCGAGAGGCGTAGAAGAATGGCTTGCTGCCGCGGCGCCCGCGGCGCAAGTAGAGGCACCAGACGGCGAGGACGGCCCCGACGATCACGGCGACACCGCCGACGACACCGCCGACGATGGCGCCGACGGGTGTGCCAGAGCTGCTGGAGGATTGGGTGCCGACGACGGTGGTAACAGCCGGTGGGAGAGCTGCTGAGGTCGCAATTTGAGCCCCAGTGGCGGAGACTCCTGCCGCTGGCTGGTATGCGACCGCGTCCAAGTAGAAAGGATAGCTGTCGTTGGCCAAAACAACACTCATATCCAGCAAGTGTGTCCCGGATTTCAGTGACTCCAGTTTAAGCCAGACAACAGGGTAAGAAGTAGAGCCATTGTTGGGTACTGAGAGGATACCGAGGTCCTGCCCGTCCAGACTGAATTGCACTTGGGGAGGGTTGACGCCGTCAATTGTGGTGGCTTGACCCAGAACGGCCACAGCGACGCCTGGGCATCCGCCATCAATGACGAGTTGTGGCGGCGCGGTAAGAAGGTCTTACCGTCGAAACTGAACGTTGCGTTTGCTCCTGTAAATCCTGCTGTAATGGTATTCTGCCAAGTGTTCTGGGCCTTCTGCGAGATCCACTCGCCCGACGTGTAGTTGATCGCCCCGGGCCCGGCTGGATCCTGGTCGTCCGCAATGATAGTGTTCCCCGACATGTATTTTCAAAAAGAGCAAGAGGAGGAGAAACCGAGATGATCGAGGAAGAGAAAGACGGGGCGAAGCGTGGTGTCGCGGCTGGAGCAACGACCATATACGTGAACGGCATGCTTTTCATATCCTTCCCGATATCATTCACCGCCCGAGATGTTCGGGCGGCGACAGCACCACAGCCCTGTGAGATTCTCGTTCAGGGCTCATGCCACCGCGTGAACAACGAAACGAGCACCGGCGATGCAGCAGTCATGACCGATTCACATGGCCGATGACTATCATGTCCCTCTTCCTTAGCAGTGCGAACGATGGGAGATGCACCCCAGCAATGCGTAATGTGCTGCTAATATGCCTGGGGCCCCAAGCTAGTGAGCATACAAGCACAAGTACGACCAACTATACGTACTGCCTGCAGACGTGGAGCGATACTAGATCTAGGGCGCGGGTATCTCGGCTGATGAAATTCCGCGTTCACCAAGGGGTCGCGCTTGCGATTTTCAATATGTCGGACAGTGCGCCCGCCGGGGATAGAGGTGATGAGCCGGAGTGCTCTTGTACGGCGAGTGGTGGTTCCGGCAGACCTCCATTAGCGCTCCCGGGGACTCCCGCAGAGAGCCGCCCGCGGATTGAGACCGACCCGTGCGGCAGCTGGTGAGAACAAGGCTGCAGCGTCCCACTGACGGCGTCGACTAAAATCGACTACACCCCCCTCACACTGCTGTCCTCCGAGTCGACGGAGGTCCGCGACACCGCGCACGCAACACTACCTCTTGCGAAACCCCGAGCTCGCCGCTCGGAGTTCCCGAATCCCTGATATGAAGCTGTGGTGCACGCTCGTGTCCACACTGCTCTTCACCTCCGGCGTAGCGCACGCCCAATTCCACCCCAGCGCCCCCTCGCGCTATGTCCGCCTGCCCTCCTTGCGCGAACAGGCCGAGATTCTCGACGGCTGGCGCGACGCGCGCCTCGCCAACATCCCCGCCCTGCTCACCAAGTACGGCATCGGCGTCTGGCTGGTAAGCTCGTCTTCCACCTCTCCCTGCACCCCATCATGCCCACCCGTCCCCGTGCCGACTGCAGACGAGCCAGCGCGAGCTCGCAGAGGACACCCTCTGGTGGTCCGTCAAGGACGCGACCGAGTACGCCGCCCACCGCCGCACCGTCCTCCTCTTCCACCGAAACGCCTCCTCCTCCGCGCTCGTCCCCGGGCGTCCGAACACGAACCCGCTCCGCTGGGTGGACAACACGGGCGCGGTCTGGCCCGAGCTCCGAGCCGCGCTCGCCGCGCTCGCGCCCCGCCGCATCGCGCTCAACACCGACCGGGACGTCGGCGCCGCCGGGGGCTGCACGTCGGCGAGTACGAGGCGCTCGCGGGCGGGCTCGGCGAGCGCTGGATGGAGCGCGCAGTGAACGAGCCGATGCTCGCGATCGAGTACGTCGCCGCGCGCGTGCCGGGCCAGCTCGCGTACTACCGGAAGCTGCAGGAGACGACCTGGGCCTTGATCGAAGAGGCGTTCAGCGAGCGGGTGGTCGTGCCGGGAGTGACGACGACTGAGGTGGGTTTCTCGCACCGGCTGCGCGCGCGACATCGCTCGAAGCTCACTGGAAGGGTGTGCGCAGGACGTCGAGTGGTGGTACCGCGAAAAGATGCTGCTGCTGAATGTGACGACGTGGAACCACCCTCGTGTGTCGGTGATCGTACCCGAGTCGTTCCCCGGATGGTCTGGGACCAAGGACATCATTCAAGAGGGAGATCTCTTACATGTCGACTTTGGCATCACCGCCATGGGCATGAATACTGACGTACAGCATATGGCGTACGTCCTGCGAACCTCAGTGAACGAGACAGACGCTCCCGTCGGTCTCAAGGAAGGTCTGAAGAAGGCCAACCGCATGCAAGAAATTGTTTTAGACAAGATGGTTGCCGGGAAGACTGGGAATCAAGTCCTTCAAGAGAGCCTGAACCAGACCACGCTGGAAGGTATAGAAGGCCAGATCTATTGCCATCCGATAGGAGACTGGGGGCACGCGCCAGGAGCTGTTATGGGTACGTCAAGCTGTTCCTAGTATTCGCTCTTGTACATCTGATGTGGGGTCCAGGGTTCATCAACCTGCCAGAGAATGTCCCAATCCTGGGCGAGCTTGCCATATTACCCAACACGTACTACAGCATCGAGCTCTTCGCATCCTCCTTCGTTCCCGAACGCAACGAGACACTGCGCTTCAGAGTCGAAGAGAATGCTTTTTGGAACGCGACTACAGAACGTTGGCAGTTCGTTTGGGGCCGTCAGGAGAGGCTACACCTCGTCAACGCAACGGCCGCTGCCGTCTCCCAGCCTCGCCCACCGGCGCTTGTTGTACAACCACAATAATTTCTCGCGAGGGCACAAGGACGTGCAAGCAGGAATCTCCTAAGGAGAGCGGGCGCCGTGGGGAGAGTGGGCCGAGTCGAGATCCTCCGTTAACGCCATCCACAGTGTACCGAAGCTAGTGTATGGACATTACAACATGGCGACTGTCTTCCGGACATACGGAACTAGAACATGTTGGCGAGCTTGCTCGCCGCCTCGCGAGCGTCGAGCCGTGGGCGTGTCGGCGTTCGCACCGTCGCGGACATGTACGCGGGCCGCGCCATCCCGAGCGGGTCGAGGTCGTTGGCAAGTGTCGCGGAGACGGAGTTTGAACGGCCGGGGATGGCGGACGATACGAACGTGGACGCTGACAGCGGGTCTCCGCCGCCGCCAAGAGGGTGCGAAGAGCCCGATGGAGGGCCGGACGCGTGCAGTGGCGAGATGGGTGCCGACTGGTTGGATGGCGGCACGGGAGGAAGTCCGGTTCCAGGAGGCTTCGGAGGTCCGGTGGAGGCAAGGGGCGACATCGGTGGCTTGACAAACATCGACCTGGTGCCGTCCACCAGTCTTCCACCGAGCGGCGGCCCATCTGAGGTAGGACGCGCGAAGGATCCGCTTGTGGTCGCAGCAGAGGAAGGACCCGCTCCTGGGGATTGGGGTGGGATGGGCGCGCGGCCCGGCGCTGGGCCGGCGGACAATGGTCCTTGAGGGAAACCATTCGTGTGCGACGAGGGAGCAGGTGCATGTGAAGGTGCGATCATGGAAGAGGTCACGCTGAGAGGAGGGGCTAGCGGGGGAGGACGACGAGATTCTACCGGTGGGTTCGAGGCGGGACGTTGGATGGGTGGGTTGGAGAAGTCTTCGAGAGGGGGGACGTAAGCAGGCCGAGGGGCGGTTACCGGCTTCTGGGGGACATGTTTCTTGTCCGCGGCGCTCACTTCGGGTCGAAGTGCTTCGAGTTCGCGCAGATGTTGTCGTTCGTACATGATGGTCGACCGGACGTGTTCAACCAAAGCAGCTGTGACGTCTTCAGTCACTATACGCCTGTGACGTTCCAGAGCGCGATGAAGGTTTTGGGATATGCCCTCAGCACGTCTCGCAAGTATCTGCTCATACTTGTTCGCCTAAACAAAAGTCAGTGGGTGGTCTTTTCAGGGTACTACCGTCACGCACCTCTTCCATTTCCTCCAGTGCCTCGTCTACCCTCTGGGGGCTGATGTTGCTGCTATTCTTCAAACGCTCCATATTCCTCCGCTTGGATATGGTGGCCTTGACCGCTGCCTGGTATTCCTCCAAAACCGCCGTCCGTTGCTGCAGGGTTTCCTTGGCAGACCGGGCGTTAAGACCTTGGTAGCCCAGAGAGTCTCCAATGATAACACATTCGCTGATCCCCTGCGCCTGATCCAAATCCGCCAAACTGTGATACACCCTCCCAATCTTCTGCATCGCGTTCCCGAGGGCGGGTGCGCCTCCGTGCTCGACACGTTCACGAGCTTATTGCCCATCTCCGCCTTCACCACTGCAATCGCTGTGCACACGACCGTCAGCCCCATTCGTTCTGCGCCTGCCAAAGCCCTGAACAACAAGCCCAAAAGGAAAAGACGACGTACACTTCCTCGCCCGCGCGAGCTTGTCGATCGCCTTCGCCGACTCGAAGAACTGGCCCTCGAGCTTCGTCAGCTCGAACCTCGCCCGCTGCAGCTCCTCGTCCTCGTCTGGCACGCCGCGGCGCATGAGGCTGAACCGCCCGACGCCTTCCGGCGCGTGCTGGGGGTGGGCTGGTACCCGAAGTCGCTCTCGACGAACGACCGGAGCTCCTCTTCGTGTATCAGGATCGGGTCCTCGCACACGCGCGTGAACCAGCGCTGAAGCATGATCTTCACCAGCCGGTCGTCTTCCTCGTCCGTCGGCGCGGACGTGCGCGCGAGCGGCAGCGCGGGCACGATCGTCTGCGGGTTGTTCAGGATCAGGGTTTCGTAGAACTGCTGGAACTCGAAATAGGAGCGCGAGACGTTGCGGTACGTCGTCCCGGTGAAGTTTGAGAGGTTCGTCTGTCCGAGTGTAGCGCGACAGCGGCGGTGGCGACCGGAGTGGGTGGGCAATGGTCAGCACGGGCTTGCGAGCAGCGTCGCGATAACCGGCCGGGGTGGGGATTACGCACCTGCGCGTCGAATTTAATGAGGACATCCCGCCTGTTGCGGTCCAGCGTCGTGATCCTCACGCGCAAGTACGGCTCTTTCCTCTCGAAGTTGGTGCCATTGGAGGCAGGGTTGATGCGGGGGGAAATGAGACCTGAGTCTGGCTGGCCGTAGATCTGAGGCTCCTTGCCGTAGAGGCCAGCAGGAGGACCGCGCGACTCGTGATTTGGGGAAGGCCGAGGGAGGTTGGGGATGACGTCGCTAGGGTCGTGCGGCCTGGTGGGCCACGGGGGCTCCTCTTGAGGGAAGTTGGGGACGGAGAGAGGGTCGAACATCGACATGGTTTGCGGCAGAGTCCAGTGCGGCGAGGTGGTGGACGTTCACGGCAGCCGTACACGGGGGCAGAGACGCTCCGCGCGCCTGCCCAGCAACAGTCCTGAAGCGAGTCCGACATCACCTTCCTCCGCATCTTCTTCATGATCTCCACCTCCGTCCCCCAACCTTCAGCAGTGTGAAGAGCCTGTTTGATGGTGAAACCGATACATGAACACCGCCGACGTCGATCGTGGGGCGTGCTGGAAGGAACCCGTCGAGCGCGACAGTGCTAATGAAGAACCAGTTCAAACGAAGGTAAAGGACGTAGGCTCTTTTCAATTTATCGGGCCCAAGATTACGACGGGTAACTGAGCGTCATGAACGCGGAGATCCGGACGATGACCATCAAGGAGTACTTCCATTTGTTTGTTCAGTAGGGATCCTCACGCCCGTCGAGCCGCGTTTTTTCGTGCCAACTTCGCACTATCCGCGATGTTCATACTTCAAGAGTACAAGATCGAAAAGCCTTTCCGAAAGCTTCTTGGGACACCGGTGGAGAACTGCAAGCTGGCGCGCAAACGGTTGGGCACCCAATCATCCTGGTGTGGACATAACTAATGTTTCTGCAACGCAGTGCGACGGCAAGGTCCAGGCCTTCAGGGCCAGTCACCAGCGCATCTTGGCTGCAGACCACGCACTGAAGGCTTTCTTGTGCATGTCGCACCCGCTAGAAGCCTCAGTGGCGGACGCCATATGTGCCAATTACCCCTCCAGATAGTTCTCCTCGGGCCCCTACACAATCACTCCCGCCCCCCAGGTTCCACTCTCACTGAGCTTGAAACCCGCCTGAAGAAGATGCACCTAAGATGAGAGTTCTGGCGCTCGCGGAAGACGACGAGACCCAGTTCTATGTCAAGTGGGACGACTGCGAAGATTCTGTCGGACCCATGGATAGCACCAATATGGGTTGGCTCTTGGGGCAAGAGTGTCGAGCGATTATTTTGTCCAGATGTCTCAGTCATGTCGCACCGCTCATGTCGTTTCTACTGTCCTTGCAATGTTATTTTTGCTGTCTACTCTGAATATGACAATCATGCCTTCGCCCCACGACCATGACTCTAACAAGTAAATATCCACGAGATCACGCTCGGTGGCCACTTAATTTCTCATCTGCTCGACCAAATCATCTGTTCTTGTTGGGCCAGTTCTCGCCATCTCCGGCCGCCTCACAAGCCTGAAGTCGTGTGATGTCAAATGGTACATCTAGTGGTTTGTTTGCGACAGGAATTACAACAGTATCAGGGTGTATACGTCTACTCGTGGACCCATAAATAGCCGACGACGTTATACGTCTGCGGTATCCGAGAGTAAAGGCAGCATGTGCCCCATGCGCAGTACTTTCGTCCGCAAATACTTGTCCAGGTCCTCCCCATACACTTCGCCCGCGCCAATCATCGTCGCACCCATCCCGCGCTCCCCCTCGTCCCCGTGCGACGCCGCCAGGTCGCCCAGCTTGTGTTGCTGGCGACGCTGCCACGAGCGCGGGACCATCGGGACGCGCTCTACGATCCGGATGCCCTCCCCCTCCAGCGCGCGCATCTTGTCGGGGTTGTTCGTCAAGATCCGCACGCCCTCGGACCCGTCAGCCCCGAGGCCCAAGTCGCGCAGGATGGCACCCGCGATCGCGTACCCGCGTTCGTCCGCGCCGTGGCCCAGCATGAGGTTCGCAGTGACCGTGTCGTGCCCGAGGTCCTGGAGGTTGTAAGCGCGGATCTTGGAAAGCAGACCAATGCCCCGGCCTTCCTGGCGCATGTAGATGACCGCGCCGCGCCCGGGGATGGAGATAGTGCGGGCAGGATCTTCGGGCGAGGGGAGCGCGATGGGCTGGGCGAGCTGCCGGATGGCTTCGTCGAGCTGCTCGCCGCAGTCACAGCGCATGCTGCCGATGGTTTCGCCAGTGAAGCACTCCGAGTGTATGCGAATTAACGGGGAAGGGATGGTGTTTGATTGCGCGGGGGTGTTTCCGGCGAGTGGACGCGATGGTCGCTGGGAGCTGGCCGAGAGACGGCCCACGTACGCGCCGCGCGTTATGCGGTCCATCTCTGTCTCCGAGTCCGACCAGATTGCGTCCAGGGTGCGACTGCGAATGGGGGGAACGATGGGTGTTTCATCCTGGAGCTGCGCGGGGTCGACAACGATGGCCAGATGCTCCTTGTTGTCGCGGTTGTTGTGGTATAGGTGGAGGAAGATGGGGCCGTGTGGTGTGGGGACTCGGGTGCGCGCCATGCATTTCACCTCGAGGGCTGGGGTTGGCGGGAGGTGGGAGGGTGCGGCGTTGGACGTGGAGGCGACTGGCGACTTGGGAACAGGTAGCGGCAAGTTGTCTGCGCACCGTAATGGTTCCGTCGCTGTCCGCCCGGCCTCCGTTTGCGCTTTCTGCGAGCGTGGCCCCTGGCGGCTAACATACTTGAGACGAGGTCTGCGTTCGCTCCGCGCGGCCGCGCTCTCTGGCTGCCATTTCGTCCAGTCGTATGCCCCTTCCGAGCGAGGATCTCCTACTCCGGGGAAAAGGTCGTGGGCGTAGTGGTTGCGGGTGACGTGCCCGTATGCGGCCGCGGCACCGAGGAGGAGGGGGTCGAGGTCGGCGTCCCGGCGCTTATAGCCGTGCTTCTTCTGCAAGTCTGCCGCGCCAGGGAGGTCCGGGGCGATAAGGGAGTCCAATAGTTCGAGATCCGCGAGCGAGTCTTCGATGCACGAAGGACGGCTGTGGTACGGCATCTCTTGCAGGGAAAGGGTCCTGTTCTGGCCCGGAGGGAGGCTAGTCTAGAGCGGAGAGGGCCGGGGCTGCGGGGAGGAGGAAAAAGTGCGAGGGCGGGAAGAGTGATGCGGGGCTGGGCCGTATATAAGTCAGCTCTCACACTGGGCGCAAGAGATGGGGAAGGGGGACGCAGTGGTTGTGGTACATTCTGGCTGAAAAAGAACGCCGTCTCGGGCCCTCGTCTTGGCAATTCCTACGGCCGACTGACATAATCACGCGCCCCCTCACATGTCATCCCGCCGGCGGCCCGACTCAAACGGCTTTCGTACTACCACCCGCCTTCGACCGCCACCTCCCCTCTTTCTCCACCACGCCTTCGGTAGCGTCGACGCTTCCCTCTCGTTCGTGGACTCCCACCGACGTTTCCCTCTCGTTCATGGACCCCCACCATTGCAGCCTGGGCAAGTCGGAGTACGCCCGGAGCGCTCCGGTGGCGAACTCTGATGGCCTCAGGCCGTCGGCCAGCTGCTTACGCAGACTCTCTTGCTGACAACTGGATTCGGCACTCAATCCCGGTCATAAGAACTCTCAAACATTTGCTGCCGAATCCCGAGGGCCAGTCTCCGATCAGTGCCGGCAGACATCCAACGGCACCCAGCATTGTCATCAAGAATTTGCACTTGGTCTGAGTTTCCTCTGCGGTTTATTCTGCCATCCCATCCTACGGATAATACCTTGACGGGTTTCCACCTGTTCACGGACACTCATTCGATTGCGTGGCGACCTCAAATGATTACGATGTACGTGTTCTTACTCTGCTATGTAGTCCAATATACCCAGTAACTCCGTGGTTTGAAGTTCGGTGTATCGTTTGCATGGAGGCAAGATATACAGGTGTGCATGCCTTCCCCCGTCCTTACAGATAGTGCTCACGAAACCAAAATAGCTCACTCGGACTCCCATCCTCACTCAAACGTGTGCTCAAACGTATGGCGTCACCGGGCGGCTTCTCAAGGCTAGTGTGGGTGCTGGTCTGCCGTGTTCAGCAGGTGACCTCCATATATGTTCACGTGTGGGCGCAAGAACGAGGACCACCTTGGCGTTGGGCGAACACATGGCAATTTTCGATTGAACATGGAGAAGATCTTGTGGTACGTGATGCTCCTAGCTATACTTGTGGCGCTCGTGGCGCTCGCTGTCGGCCACCACATGGGTGAGCGCTTCAATTGACCGAGGCGAAATCATATTCGTCCACATTCGTAACAGAGATTGATTGTCACACTGAATGCAGTGTCCGAGGCATCCTCAATGTAATCGCTACCTTCGATTTCGCTGCTTGCCGTCACAGCACTCGGACCTCTGATTGTGAGGTTTTGTGGCCAGAGCACGGAGGGCTCCGGCATATCCACAGTGATATAGTTGGCGAAATATCGATTCCTTAGTATTTGTTCCCCGCTCCATGCACATGCAAGTTTTTGGTTGAGACCATGCCACCTGCCACTCGCTGCACCATGTTGACAGATGGCAGAGGCATGGCATGGTGAGAGCGGGACAGAACTCAAATTTGCATCATCTCATCGCTGTTTTAGTGGCCGCTTTCAGTCGTGGGTGGAGGGACTGCGAATACACACAACTCGCTCAAAGACACGAAAACTCGGCCCAGAACGCTCCAATAATTCTCAAGTCGTTGTCAAGCTACCGCAGCGGGAAGCACTCGCCAACGAGAACTCTCCAGCGATCTGACGAAGTACCAGGCGATAATCTCCTCCGCGATCGGGTCAAGACGAACCCAGAGGGAGGCTGTCGACTACCGAAGTTGGCCGTAGCGGTTACGGCTCATGTGTTTGCCTTCCGAGATTGCTACTAGGGATGATGATTGAATGCGACCAGACGCCGAACATGGCATGACGCGGCGAGGTATGGCCGCAAGCTTCGAGACTGCGCGTGGCGAAACCGAGCTCGCGCTGACCAAATATTGGCAGAGGCATGCGGACGGACGGGAAAGCGGGCCCGGGGTGGATAAGCCGGAGGGCACAGCCATCTGGAACGCGTTGATGGGAACTAGATGGGAACGTGACGCGGGGAGCGACGCGCGGTATTTTGGGTGTAGGCCGTCTATTCACGGCTTGCCTTTCCTCCACCGCCCTCTTCAACATAATGCTTCCTCTCCCAGCCGCCCTTTCCCATCCTTCCTCCCCGCTCGCTGCCCACCCTCTCCCCGTCCCCCGCCAACGTTCGCAGCCCCCACGGTCCTGCCCTAGGCAGATGCCGCCTTGGTCACTGTGCCTCCGGTGCCTTTGCGCTCTCGTCATTTTTTCACAGTGAGTTCACGCGCTCGTACACGTCCGTCGGCCCCGTCTCTATGCGCTGTCCGACGGCGTACTCGCTCTCTGCGCATGTCTCATCCCCATTCGTGTGCCGTTAGGCTCGCGTGTGCCGTGCCTGTCACCGCCGAAACCGCACAGGCGTCTGTCCCCGCGTCGCCCACAAGCACCTCCGCGTCGCCTACAAGCGCCTCCGCCTCGCACACGAGCACTGCTCGTCTCTCACCAGCTTCGCCCAGCGATGGACAGCCTGGCACGTCCCGACTCGGCACCTCCACCTCCTCAACCAAGGCCACTTCCCACTTCGTCGTCCCATCCCACTCCTTCTCCCACACGCACTCCTTCCCGGCGCAGTGGTCCATCCTGCCCACGCCCTCCGCGGGTGCCCCCGAGCAGTCGCGCCCCCACCCCCACGTCTCCGGTGCCGGCGCGCGTCCCCCCGGCGGGCGGCACCAGTCCAGGGTCACGGTCGCGCTCGAGATCATCGCGGGCCTCACCGGGCTCGTGCTCGCGAGCGCGCTCTTCCGGTGCGTGTACTCGTACCGCGCGCGCCCGCGCGGGACCGCATCGCCGCCCTCGTCGACCGCCACACGCTCCAGCGGGAGGTCGAGGAGAGCGAGCGCGGGCGCATCGTGCGCTCGCTGCACGCCACCTGGCGTCCGCCCCCGCCGCGGTACGAGCCCGCGCCGGAGTACGACCCGTCGCGCCCGCGGGGGACTCGATCGACTGGGGTGCGCCGCCCGGTTCGCGGACCCGGGGCACTACCGCGACGGGCTGGGTAGCCCGTTCGACGGGACGAACGCGCGCACCTCGCTCGCCCGCCCGCCACCGTCCCACCCGTCCCGGTGGGCGTGACGCTACGCGCGCAGTGGGGGCGGCGGAGAATCGGAGGGCCCGAGCATCGTGTGGACCCCGGTCTGCTGCGCTCGAACTCTGCTGCGCTCGCAGTCGGCGTTCGTTGGCGCATTGCCGTCGGTTGCTATTTGTCGGTCCTTCATGGTCGGACTCAACGGGTTACCACACACACATTTCGTAACCATCCATGCGCGTTGGCCCGCATACGCCAGCGTCTGTCGCACCCTGACATGTTCCGTACTATTCCGAACGGATGGACTTATCGCACGAACTCTTCCACGTCGCATCACACTTGCGCATTGTAAAACCTACACCCTCCTTGCTCATACGCTCGTTGTAATCGTAAACGCATCCTCAGCCAACCCCGTCGCAGTCCGCCTTCACTTTGTCACCATCGAACGCCCTCGCCGGCACGCAGGAACACGCACACGCGATCGCGATCGACATCACCAAACGCCAAGTAGCGTTCGGGTCGTCTTGACTCGTGCCAGTGGTCTGCCCAAACCGGTGTCAGATAGCCTATGGCGCATATCCAGACAGAGGCGTGCGCAGTTGGCGTTTCTGGCGTGTGTCACACCACGACTGCGAGAGAAGGACGATCAAAACTTAGCGGGCCGCGCATCCTTTATCCATCACATACGGGCGTGTGGGAGAGATGCTGCATCATACGAAGTACCTGGTGCGTTCGTCGCAGCTGCGGTCATCGGCAACGGGCCTGTTTCGTGTGTGGGGGCGGAGCCCACTTGTGTAAGTCAGTATAAATTAACCACACGGAGGGCCAAGGCATGATTTAAGCTGCAGTGCCGTCATTGTATGGCACATATTATAGCAGCCGGAGTTCTCCACAAAAGGAGGGGAAAATGGGGACAGTTGGACTTGAGTTTCGCGGCGGCATGTGCGGTTTGCAGAGTCCGATACTTCCGGCGACATATCGGCGTACCTTTACGGCGACTGGTGGCGGGAGTACCGCGTATGTCAACCATCTACAGCTGCGCCGTTCCTGGACCATGCGGCCCTGGCCACTGAGCCGTTATGGCCATGCCAGTCGTCCCCCAACATGTCGATCAACGCCGGCGCACCAGGGACTTTGCATATATCACCACCGAGGCATCGGCACTCAGTACTCAGTGATAGGTCTCGCGCAGTCCTCCCACGGCACCCGGCGCATGCTTGAGGACAGCCTGCGGGCAGCGATGACGAGAGATGCTGACTGGTCCTGTGTTTCGAGGCGAGGCTTCTATCCAGCGGACTGCGAGGCGCGTAGGCTGTAGCGCGCATTTTGTAATTGGGGATCGGGATTCGGCTGGTTTCCCCGGGATCGACAAACGCATCGGCCATCCCGGCGCCTGATGAAATTGTTTGTGGTCCGTGTGACCCGGGAGTAACGGCGGGTTATTGATGTCACAGACTAGGCCAATTATAGATGCATGTGTGAAGACTGATGCTATAGTGAGTGCTCTAGAATACAGACAAACGGCCCCGAGTCCCCGCACATATCATGACAAGAAACCCCGGATGGCCCCTCCCACGTTCTGCACGTCGAGCCTGTACACCACGCGGTGAGCAATCCGTCCAAGGCAGCGGCCAAGAAAAACCACACTCACAGGAACGTGTCGTGGCCCCACACCCCGCCCAGCTCGTAGTAGCTCACCATCTGGTTCCCCGCGATCCGGAGCGCGTCCGCGACCTCGCGCTGCTGCTCGACCGGGAACAGAATGTCGCTCTGCACCCCGAGTATGAGCGTCGGCGTGTTCGCGAGCGGGCGCAGGCCCGCGCGAGGTCGGGCAAGTGCAGCGGTGGGTTCGGCGGCGGCGGATGGTGCTTCGAGTGCGAGAGCGTCTGGTGGTAGTGCGCGTGTGCCGGCGACCGCGGGTGCGCGGTGAGGCTCGGCGGGAGCGGCGGCGGGACGTGCGCGGGGCGGGCGATGTCGAGGCGGAGCTCGGCGAGCGCGGGCGCCGTGAGGTCGAAGAGGTCCATCGCTTTGGAGATGTAGATGAGCGAGTTGGCGTCGTACTTCAGGCAGAACTCCTCGCCCTGGTGGTCGAGGTAGGTTTCGATCAGGAAGTCGGGACAGAGCGCGGCGTGCGCGGCTTGCTGGGATCCCGCGGCGAGCCGTCTGGGAGCTGGCGGAACTTACGCCCGAAGCGCAAGTCCCATTCCGGGCCGGAGCGGTATGTGATTGTGGCAATTTCTGAAGGGAAACGTGTCAAATCAGAATCAAGAGCATGTTTGAAGAGCGTAAGAGACGTACGTCGCGCCAGTTTCATGCCTGCATGTGGTGGTAGTCCATCATAATAGAACCCGTTCTTCCAATTGGGATCCGCCATAAGAACTGCACAACAGAATGAGCGGCGTTGAGCGGACACATTGCAACCATACTCACCACTCCTTTGAGCAAACCGCATGGCAATTGCGCTGGGACTGCTACGGGCAGTGCCACTGATGCTTACGACCTTCCCCACCCTCTCCGGAAACAGCCAGCCCGCAGCCAAGCTCTGCATCGCACCCATGGACGATCCTACGCTTGCATACAATCGGTTGATACCCAGGTGGTCCAGGAGGCAAAACTGGGCCCGAACCATGTCGAATATAGACAAGACTGGAAAGTGGGTCGCATAGGGCTGCTCTGTGTTTGGGTCGATGGACGAAGGACCTGTCGAGCCGTAGCATCCGCCGAGAACGTTTGTGCAGATGACGAAGAACTGGTTCGTGTCAAGCGCCTTGCCAGGGCCGATGAACTTCTCCCACCATCCGTCGGCCGGGTTGAGATCAGTGGAGGCGGCATGCGAGGAGGCGGAGAGACCGGTGTGGAGCAGGATGACGTTGTCTTTCCTCGGTGAAAGCGTGCCCCAGGTCTCGTAGGCAATCTCGAACGCCGGCAAGGCATCGGCGTAGACGAGGGGAAGGGCTGAGGTGTGGCGATAGACCTCGTAGGACGTGGGATTCGGACGGGCGTACGGGGGTTCGGGGCCCGAGGACGTGGAGGCGGAGGAGGAGAGGGTGCGTGAGGAGATGATGCGGGACTCGCGTACGGCGTGGGCGTCGACACAGGGGAAGTTCGGTCGGTCGTGCGAGCCGCTGGACGGACCTGGGGCAGCGCATTGAGTTGCAGCGCGTACGGGAGGAGGGATAGATGGGCGGACGGGGGCTTTGGAGACCAGCCTGAGGGATTTTGCGCCGATTCGGCCTACGGAAGACATGGTGAGGATGGGAAAACTGCTGACGGTGAGACGGAGGATGGGAGAGGTTATATGGGAGGCCCGAGAGACCGAGGATGATGAAGGATGCTTAGCGAGACTGCAAGGGAGGAATATGACATGGTGGAAATTGCGGCTGGGGGAGTTGTCGGAGGAAGGCTTGCAAGTGATGGCAGGGGGATTGCGCCAGAATTCGTCACTGCACGTGACCGTGTTGCTCTGCGCAATATGAACGCGACCCCACCGCGACGCGCCTCGTCGTTCCTGCAGCCATGCATGTCCGCGGGCTTGCGAATCTCAGGTCAGCCTGGGCCCTGGAGTCGGATTGGCCTGCATGACCAGCGCGTGTTCGATGCACGCCACCCTACCGCCCGAGTTCCATTCGTGCCTCAATATTTCCTCGGTTCCCTGGGATCCTTGCATTCGTCTTACCGGTGTGTGGCTGGCGTACGTGTGTTGCGGGGTTGTGCGCATCATGAAGTATGAGGCCGAGTGTCAAATGGGTGCCCGATCTCATGGGCAAGCGGGCGGAGAGGACTGGCGATGTACTAGAGCAAGACTTTGCGCACGGCTGCAGCATGTCTCCAGCGCGGTACGAGAGAGCAGTCAGGCTGCGGACAGAGGACTTGGCTGCGGAGGACTTGGCCTGTGCTCGCGCGGAAGCAAGTTGGGGCGTCCTGCGGAGGGCCGGAAAACATGCGGGGGGAGCGCGCAAGGCAAGATGCAGGCCACGGACGACTAGCGTCCGCCATGTCAACTGGGCTCGATCGGCCATCCTCACCAGCGCGTGCAGATGCCGTCCACCGCACGAGCCGTCGACGTCCCCGCAACCCCGACTGCTGTCTGCGGTCGAGAGAGCTGAAAAGAGGGCGAGTGCACAGACGAGCGGTCAAACGCCCCGCCCTGAAACCATCATGAATTTTCGCACGGTTTCGAGCCCGAGCCCACTCTCCGCGTCCTCGCACTCAGTTCCGTCCTCGTCCTCGCCCGGTCCCCGCTCGCCCGACCTCTTCGCAGTCCTCCACGTCCGCTTCCTCATCACCCGCCCTGTTTTGCATGTCTCTCGCCCCGCCCAAGTCCGCCATCCCATCACCATGGCCGACGCAGAATCATCCATCACCGACTCATCGCTCTCGC